>NC_061107.1:7775970-7803470 GCF_015104395.2 Macrobrachium nipponense
TCTTCCTCTCCTTCGTGTTCCATCCACCTCCATCACTTCTCTTGCCATGTGTTGCTCTTCTCTTCTCTTCTCATCAGGTGGCCATACCAGTTACTGCTAACTGATCATTTTCACAGCAGACGAAACGAGCTCAGTTTATTCTGTGAAAGAATAGGAAATGACTCTTGAGTTCTTTAAGTATTAATTTGGTCACCACTCTGAGTTTTCTTTAGACAGAATCATAGCAATGCTAGCTACACTACAGTAGATTCACATCAACCGTGCATTTGATGTTTAGGCCAGTCCTTACGACGCTCCTCCTGATTGGCTGGTGATGAGCCAGTCACAGGCTGGAAACTCTCAGCCTCTCTCGAGAGAGTTCACATAGGCAGGATGTATGTTCTACCTCTCCTGAGTGATACTTTTGAAAGTCGTATCCCTCAGGAGAGGTGGAACATAGATCCTTCCCATGTGAACTCTCGAGAGAGAGACTGAGGAAAGTTTCCAACCTTGTGATTGGCTTATCAACAGCCAATCAGGAGGAGCGTCGTAAGGGACTGGACCTAGACATCAAATGCACGGTTGATGTGAATCTACTATAGTTTAAGTACATTTATAAGGGCTATTGCCTCGTATAATAAGGCTGTGAGGTTATGTTAGACTGCGATAATCGTACGCTAAGTCGGTTGGTATGCACTTCCATACTCATTGGAGTGTCTTGGGGTTTGATGATAACTTACGAAGTCAATATCTTCTTGTTATGACGACGGAGACATGTTAAACTCATGATGATATTTGATAACTTCATTCGATCTCTTTCTGATGTGAGGTTCTAGTAGAAAACACTGAGTACAAAAACTACTTTCTTATTCTCTGAGATTACCTGATGAAGATCAGAGGAAATTTGTACAGGTCTGCCAATGATGATGGCTAATTCAAATCTGACTACAATCTCGTTTACAAATCATAAAGGAAGCAGACATGTAGCTCGAACATACGAGCATACAAACAGCCGACATAGATTACAAATCACGTAGGCCGTTTGAATTATAGGTCGCGGTAGTTGTCTCAAGCAGGAAGCTTGGACTAATGTTTTCAAAACAAATGAAGGACCACAGGTGACGGCACGTCATCTTAGCCTACTTTATTGTAGTACTGTCATCTTAGCATACTTTATCGTCTCTGGTCTGATCACATTCCGGGCGGCTCAAGGCAATCTGGTTTTTGAAGCCCTCTTGGGTCACTGGTTTTTTAATTAATCATAGTTTTAGTTTTATATATATATGGAATAATATTCCATATTTTTATTATGTAACACTTACACATTTTGTATATACTTGCTCTACTGAGTGGTAAAATGAAACATGCCAAAAGTCTCCTTGTGAAGCAGCTGAGATCCGTCTCTGCTACCGTCTGCACTTATAGGTACCCACTTTGGGACTGGACAGATGGAGGGTGGGTAATACGTCAGGTGTTTCCCAAAGAGCTTGAAATGCTTAGCACTGGACTTCATTGGTGTTATCCCCTCGATCTCGATTTGCAGCTGGAGGGGATATACACAATGAGTCACTACAAAATCTGCCTTCATGCTAGAAGGTTCTTGTTAAGTGATGGAGAAATCCTGTCAGAATGAGCACCATATTCTCTGGAAGCTTGAATTTCAAATCAGTGGAGACTGTGGGCTTGTTATTTATCATTAAGGTGTATCTTCTGAACAATAATGATAATAGTAATAATTTCTTTAAGGTCCACAATAACATACTAATGTAGCAGTGTTAATATTTTATAAAACTATATTAATAGATTGATAAGATTTTACTACTGCTACCATCAGTAGATTATTATTATTATTATTATTATTATTATTATTATTATTATTATTATTATTATTATTATTATTATTATTATTATTCAGAAAGTAAGCTATTCATATATGGCTTATTTTCTGAATAAAAATAATATAGTAAAATTCTATAAAACTATATTATATAGTTTTATGAAATTTTACTACTGCTACCATCAGTATATTATTGTGTGGACCTTAAAGAACATTACTTGTGCCCTCGTAATTGAGATTTCTACCCAATAATAATATTGATGATAATAATATAAATAATCTTGGTGAGTACTCAAGGGGAGGTCCTTCAAGTCAGACCCTTCTCTACTGGGTCTTGCCAGAGGCCTGTAGTTACCTGAATGCTCATTTCAGGTCAACGGGAACTGACACCTCAGTCTTGATTGTAGTGCATGTGCCACAAAATGATGAGAGGCACCATGCTAAGGTCATTCTCCAGGGAAATCCAGGAGGAGGAGGAGAAGGTCCTTTTGCCTTCCAGAAACCCTTCTTCGTAAGGTTACTCTGGTGTCTCATTTGACCTCGTATATTCGCCTTCGTTGCTTTTCTGCTGTGGAAGGAATCATTGTGAGGGTCTATGATGTGAGGTTTTGGAAGAATTCAAGAAATAATAGAGATGCATAATGACTCGTGGCTCCAGTAGTTTTCATAACAATTTTAAATCCGGAAAGCATTGGAGGTGACTGTAGAATACTGAAAAGTTATGCGGAAGTTATTGGACCAAGATGAATCGTCTTCACAGTTTCTAGAATCCAACTGAACTTGATTTATTTGAAGTTCAGTAGAAGAACATAATGAAGTAGGATAAGCAGAAATAGAAAAGCAGTGTAAAATGAAATACTTGCGACAAAGAACGACATTACAGTATGTAAGTGAAGTAAGAAATAAAAAGAAAGCATGTTAAATATTGCATGAAAAGAGGGAAAAAAAGTTCATTATGATATGAAGAAAGGGGAGGGAAAGACAGCCTGCCTGTGACACAACGCCACGCCTTGGCTATGAAGAGAGAGAGATAGAGGCAGAGACAGAGAGAGAGAGAGAGAGAGAGAGAGAGAGAGAGAATTCCCAAATTATCGAGGAAGGACAACATAACCTCAATCACAAATTCTTTCTATGGCAGGTTCCAGTCACAAAGTTGAAGATAAAAAACAAAAATTATTTACAACCGTTCCCAAGACTCCTGGAACTATTTGCTACCTGATACAAAAGAAAGTTTTAAATAAAAAAAAAAAAAAAAAAATACCTAAGTGAAGGTGGTGAGAAATAAACTATAGGATTTGTGATAAAGTAACAAATTGTCAGAAATCTAGGAGTCTCCTGAATGAAAGGGCGTTTGTTTGGGTAAAGCTAAACAAGATAAAGAATAAATTAGGTTGTTGGGAAAAAGTTCTTAAAAACAAAAAATATATTTTTTTAAAATAAAGATTTATTAGTGAATATAAACCAGTATTCGAAGGAGGACCTGAATTACGATTATATCTTTCATAAAATAAATGTAGGGAAAGGTTAAACATAAAAGATGCAAGTTTAATATATGAATACATACATATCATATATATATATATATATATATATATATATATATATTATATATATATATATATATATGTGTGTATGTATAATATATATACATATATATATACATACATAATATATATATATCATGCATATATATATATATAGATATAAAATATATATATATATATATATATATATATATACTTATATATTTAAATGTATATAAAGACGTATATTTACATGATATATATTATTTTACATATGTAATATATATTTTTTATATATGTATGTATCTAAATGTATATAAACGACATATATATTTACATAATATACATTATATATACTATCTATATATATACCCAAATATATGCATATATATATATATATATATATATATATATATATAATTACACTGTTAATAACCTTCTCAATTTAGGCTCTGGAATACATGAAGGGTCGAGTTCGTACAGTAAACCGTTTATCTCAACGCTTTTATAGCTTTCCACCTAAGAGTCTTCCACCCCCCCCCCCCGGGGATATGAGGAGAGAGCCCCAGAAACTGGAAGAGGAAACTCCTGGAAGACGAATGGAGGGAGCCCTTCCTGTCACCGTTTCCGCTTGGAAATCATTATCGTAAACATTTTTTTTTTTCCATCGTCGCTTTTCCCCCCTTTTCAAAGACGATGTTTACAAGTTTCCTATTCCTCCTCCTTTTTCTCCACCTCCTTCTCCTTCTAAATTCAACGAGAGTACACACAAGAAAACTAGGTCACAGCAAAGGACGTTTATATAATTCTCTATAACGATAATGTGTTTGGGGGCTGCTGTTATCGTCGCTTCGTCCTCCGAATCCTCTAAATATATAATCCGAAATTATCCCCTTTTTTCATAGCCAGGCGTCTGTGTACGGGCCAAGGTATCAATGGAGTGGGCGGAGTGGCGTCTGTACATAAACTCACTCGACCGTGATTATGAATCTTTCCCTTCTTCAGGAAGTTCCTGATCATAGGTGAAATCCGATTGGCAAATTTAATTGCTCATGATTTTGGTGTTGAATATTTTTTTATTAGAAGATTAAGCGATATATATATATATATATATATATATATATATATCTATATATATATATATATATATATATATATATATATATATACTATATATATATATATATATAAAAATATTTCGAAAATCTTGTAATTTAAACTTTCATATTGTTCATAAATGATAAAAACTTCGCTTTATAAAGCTATATGAGGCTTAGCCTCACAAATTTAATATAATAATCAACGTACTATTTTTCGGGGGGGGGGGGTTGATGCCTGGAAGCTGAAGGAAATCTGATAAGCTTTAGATATTAAAAAAAAGAAATGAAACAGGTATTAGAAGTGTTAAAAAGAAAGAAATCTAACATCTAGAGAGGGCAAAAATGCGTGCAAAATAAAGGTGAATATCGCAGTGTGTGTGTATGTGTGTGTGTAAGGGGTTGGACGTGCTGTTGGTGTGCCTTATATGTAGGTACATGAAGCCTACATTATTGTGGAAGTGTTCCGCACTAGGGATTCATCCACAACTCAGCAGCTAAATAATGAATAGGGTAGTGACCTTAGTGTTGAATTTTTCGTTTTTTATGGGAAAAGAATTAATATAAACATATACATATATGTGTATACATATATTATATATATTTACATATATAAACACATACATACGCGTATCAAGTATGTTATTCCAGAAAATCAGTGCAAAAAATTTTATTCTCTCAATGCAAGAGAAATAATGACGTTTCTTAATCTTAACCCTCAACTCACAAGATATGAGATTAAGGTCATGTACTTACAATGATAACAACCTCGAATTCGAAGTTCGGGGGAATGGGAGCGTAAAGTCACATATACTATATAAAGTCACTGACACATTTTATATTCTAACTTATATTTCTTTACCGTCATTTCTATTTTCCACACTAAAGTTTTTTTGTTTTTTTTTTCTAAATCCGTGGAAATATGTTTTTTAACAGTAGTTACAGAAGAGTGAATACAGGGTTACATTCGCCAAACATTATTGTTTTGTTTTCAGTATGTGGGATGTAAATTGGATTATATTTTTTTAAAATACACACAGAGGCGTTTTAGCACGAGACTACATTACTTTAGTCATGAAAATCAAAAATATTCTGAGGGTATTAGTGAGTCTGCTAAAGTATTTGGTCCCAAGTAACGATGGTAATTACTTTTCTAATTGATTCTAGTCTCTCGCTGAATAGGCATGATTGTATTTATAGTCATTCTTAGTTTTATTTCAAACTATTGAGATGGCTTTGTCTGTCCGCACTTTTTTCTGTCCGCCCTCAGATCTTAAAATCCACTGAGGCTAGAGGGCTGCAAACTTGTATGTTGACCATCCACCCTCCAACCATCAAACATACCAATTTACAGCCCACTCTGAGGCAGTAAGCCATATTTTTATTTTATTTAAGGTCAAAATTAGCCATGATCATGCGTCTGCACCAGCTATAGGTGCAACAACACAGGCCACCACCGGGCTGTGGCTGAAAGTTTCATGGGCCGCAGATGAGAGTTTTGGGCCACGCTGAGAGTTTTATAACAGCAATTATATGCTGCACAGAAAACTCAATTGCGCCGAAGAAACTCTGGCACATATTTTGCTTGATGTTTTTTGTTTTCTACCTCCGTTCTTGACTAAATGGTTAACGTTTCAGTTCAGTTTCAATGTAATTTCTCTGTCTCTTTTTGTAATCTTAAGTCAACATCCAGCCAATCTTTATCTTCCTTCTTGAGATTTTAGACACGATTTCAGATGAGGTGCCATGCAGGTACAAAACTTAATACCTGAGAAGTTGCTTCCACTTGTTCTCCTCAAGAAGCGAGACAAGGCACTGCAGTGGACATAGATGACACTTTAGAACTTTCCTTACTCTGAGAGTAAGCCTACACACTACTTTGTTGTTGTTGTTAGGAAAGCCCTTTGGAAAAGCCTAAAAACAAAAATTCTGAAAAAAAGGTGTGTTTTGTGTTGAGTTGAAGATACAGGAATTTTATGATAAGATATTTGGGATTTAATTATTAGAATAAAAATGTAAAAAATAAATATTGTGCATGTTAAACAGTACAGAACAATTATTTCTAATAAAATATAGAATATGTATTTTAATTTTCTTTGGTGAAACAACGCTCTATTTGACCTTAGATTTTAGCGCGCCTTGTTTTTCACAAAGGTATGTAAGTAATAAGAGTACAGGTGTGGTTTTATCTATTTTTTAGTTTTTTTATCTTCTTTCATTCTATTAACTGAAAAAAATTGAAGTATTTAGTCATACGTAGATACAATCTAAGATTATATCAATTTAAACAAAAATAAAAACATCAAGCCTTCAGTATAATTTGTTTGATAACCTTCTATCTATTTTATCATAGATAGCGTCTATACTACTGTTACTGTTATTTGAAAAGGATTAAGTTTTGTGTGATTGAGACTTTAAATCGTTCACTAATAGACAAAACGGTCCAATAAATAAGAAAAATTAATACTTTGTGATGAAACAACTGACGTATTGAAATTCATTCATAGAAAAGAAATTTTTTTTAATTTCCTGCCGCGGAATTCACGAACTGGCATCTCGTACCTTTATCTTTCACATGGAAGAAAAAAAACTAGTAACAAATTTTCCTAAGTTTCTTCAGGGCAATCGAGTTTTCTGTACAGCCGCTACAGCGTACAGTAAAGGCCACTGAAAATAGATCTATCTTCTGGTGGTGGCCTATCCTATACCGTTGCCAGAATCATGATTATGGCTATCGTTAACGTTAAATAAAATAGAAACTAATGGGGCTAGCTGGCTGCAATTTGGTATGTTTGATGATTGGAGGGTGGATGATCAACATACCAATTTGCAGCCCTTTAGCCTCAGTAGTTTTTAAGACCTATGGGAGGACAGATAAACTAAAGGAAGGTTGGATATATCTCACAACCTTCCTTCAAGTCTCCTATAGTAAAAAAAAAGATGTCACGTGACGATGGCTGTAGGTTTTCACCCTATCTGAAAACTGGAAATCTATGTATCTTCTCTCTCTCTCTCTCTCTCTCTCTCTCTCTCTCTCTCTCTCTACTCTCTCTCTCTCTTCTGTGTTGCAAGGAACATTCATTTCACTCTTCGACGAAGCCATAAAATCCTTCTGTTAGGTAATTGTTTCGAAAGCTTCGTTACGTAACAACGATAAAATCAAAACATTAAAGCAGACCAAGTTTAACCTTCTCCGGATATTGAATTACGTCGCTGACACCCCCCCCACCAAAAAATCTACAGCTTATTGGATTACCAATGGCTTTTGTTTAAAACATAAATTGCGATGAAAGTCAATCAATTCTGATACATTTCCAGATCACTCAGACTAAAGAATATGGTATAATCTGAAATCTGGCTGAAAAATAATTTTAATCAATTTTCAGATGAAAATACGAGTCATCCCTGATGACAACACAAACAGGATATTGGTTCTCTATATATAGGACAAATATCAATAACATATGACCACGACACACTCTTAATACTGAAATCGGAAAATCGGAAAGAAAAAGGATATATTGAATAGAAACGCTCGGTTAACAAGGAGTGCTAAAATCTAAGGTCAAATAGCGCGTCATTTCAAAACGAAAATTAAAATAAATACGTTATAATTTATTAGAAGTAACTGTTCTGCGCTGTTCAACACGTACACTATTTTTTTCACTTTTTCATTCTAATAAATAAATCATAAAACATCCTGTCCTAAGAATCCTGTGTCTTTAACTCAACGCGAAACACCTTTTTCTGTCCTTTTTAGGCTTTTGCACATGGCTCTCCTGCCCCCCCCCCCCCCCCCACCCCACCCTCGACGAGAACAACAGCAAGACCAACAGCAAGAACAAAGTAGTTTGTAGGCTTACTCCCCCGAGTAAGCTAAAATAAAATCTAATAAATGGTAAAATTGTTGATGCAGAATTGAAATTGAACAAATGGAAAATTGACCTCTCAGGAGAAAGAGATGCTATTCTTGAAACCTGCCATAATCCAACTTACAAACTTTGTAAAGAGTTCGATAGCAAAACTGTCTAACTTCAGAAGATATATCTATATATATATTATATATATATTATATATATCTATAATCTAATATATTATATATATAAATTAGTAATATAATATATATATATATATATTAATATCTATATATATACATAGATATATAGATATATATATATCTATATATATATATAATATATATACTATATATATCCATATACGATATATATATATAGATGTATATATAGGATATCTATATCTATATATATATATTATATATATATATAGATATAGATATCTCTTATATATATATATATATATATATATATATATATAGATAGATATATATAAGATATATCTATATATCTATATATATATATATATATATATATATATATATATATATATATATATCGATAGATATATAGATATATCTATATATCTATATATATATATGATATATATATCTATATATATATATGACTGGTAAAAATTTTCTGTAACACAGAGTTCATCTAATAAAAGGAGCCCATTAAAAAAAAAACACCAAAATAGAGAAAAAGTACTAATATTTCAGAGACTGCTGTCTCCCTCTTCAGGTAGATGAATGAGAAAAGTTTACAGAAAAGGTGGTATTTATACCAAGAGGTCCATCCCCAAACAAGCCATTTTAAGTCACCCCCGCTAATAATCTTCCTCTAATCTTCTTAAGGGTTGGTTGAATGAAGACGTGTCGATCGTGTCCGAAATCCATCCTCCTTTTGAGATGTTCATTACCTGCCTCTCTTTTATTAAGGCCGATTCCATCATTTGACTCTTGTACCGGCAGTTGCTGCTATAAATTACACGTGACAAATTCCAGTTTATTCTATGGTTATGTTCATTTATATGGTTGAAAATAGCCGAGTTCTGTTGTCCATACCTAACTGACCGTTTGTGTTGTATTAATCTCTGGGGAAGGGATTTACCTGTAAATCCGATGTAAGATTGGTCACAGTCCTGGCATGGGATTTCGTATACCCCAGAGTCCTTTGGAGATGTCTTTGTTGGACGTTAATCAGGGATTTGGCTAAGGTGTTTTTGGGTAAGTAAATACAAAAGGGTTCGATTTTCCGAGGGGGTTGGTTATTCTCTTAATCGTGTCCAGGTGGGGAATTATTATTTTATTGTTGGGTGTATCTCTGGTCTTGTCTTTAGGGGGTCGGTAGAAAATTACGTTAGCTTTGTGAATTGCTTTCTCAATTATATGGTCAGGATATTTTAAAGACGAAAGTTGCTTGCGAATTAGTTCAAATTCTTTTTTCCAGGAATTCTGGGGAACAAATTCGTAAGGCTCTTAAGAAACAAGTTACTAGCTACACCTATTTTGATAGAAATGTCATGATAGCTAAAGTAGTGAATGTATGAAAGTGAGAACGTTGGTTTTCTGTATATGGTAAATTTGTATTCTGTCGTATCTCTGATTATTAAAACATCAAGAAAAGGAATTTTGTTGTCTGTTTCCCATTCAACTTTAAATTTGATGCTGGGCACTAATGTGTTTTTAATTTCGAGAGGAATTCATTGAAATTGCCCCACCTATTATCCCAAAATGTTAGGATATCATCCACGTATCTCATCCACAGCATGTTTTTGGGTTTTATTGCATTTATTACTGTAGTTTCAAAGTATTCCATGCACAGATTGGCTACCAGCTCTTCATAGGACAGAAGCGCCCAGGTAGTATAGCAGACTACCAATGCTGTAGGAGACAGTGTTCTTATGTCCTGCTCAACACGTCCAGGAAACGCGTGCAAGATGCATGCAAATGAAAAACATCGAATTGGCATATTTAGTTTACTGATCTAGTTTACTGTACATATTAGCCTTTTGCTTTAATGTAAGAAGCATCCGAAGTTGTAGAATGTAGAAGTTTCCTGCTAAGGGGATCCGCCTTTGATTCAGCCTGAACTCTATCCAGAAATCTCGCCACATCATCAAAAGTCGATCCGTTGAAGATTCATGAGTAACACACCTGCCGCAGCTTTACCAATAACTTACTTCCTTACTTTCTAACACCTCCTGGTGGTGTCCCTCTTTCCTCTCCTCCCAAAGATTTCGAGTTACACAGCCCTTTCATCGACCTTCGAAAATCTCTGTTTCTACCCTGACAAATCCTCTTATTCCCCCTCTTCTCCGTCTCTGTACATTTCTCTCCCTTTCTGGACTACAGAGACAAAGATATTCTTTGTAGCATCCTCAACTCCTTGTCTTTTATTTTCCATTCAACACTCACTATTTTCAATTTCCCCTACGGAGAGAGGAGAGAAAGAAAAAGAAAAATACTTTTATCATGTTATAACTTTATTTTTATTATTTTTTCAATTTAAGAAAAATTCTAGATAACGTAATTTTTAGTCTAAAAATTTAAAAGGTTAGTCGAAAATTTAAAGTCCTTTAAATACAGATTCGTTTGACAGTTCCAGAATTCGTGACGATTTCAAAATCTATGTTCAAAATTGTTTGTTTACCTGCCCTCAGGTGAGACCGTAATCTAATTCATACGGAGAGAGAGAGGGAGACTTTTACTGTGTGAAAATTTAAAACAAATTGTACTCTTACCATTCATATTTCTCGATTACTCGGGGAGTAAGCCTACAAACTACTTTGTTGTTGTTGTTGGGGGTGGGGGGTGGTTCCAAAAGCTCTATGAAAAAGCCTGAAAAGGCCTTAGAAAGTTATTACGAGTTGAGTTAAAGATACAGGCATTTTAGGATAGGATATTTACGATTTATTTATGAGAATGAAAATGCAAAAAATAAATAATGTGCATGTTAAACAATACAGAACAATGATTTCTAATAAAGTATAGCGTATTTATTTTAATTTTCGTTGGTGAAACAACGCGCTGAAATGACGTGCTATTTGACCGTAGATTTTAGCATTGACTGAGTATCTACCTTCAGAATGATATTTTACTGACGGGACATTACTCTGGTAAGTGAATCTTCAATATGGAACAATTCCAGCAACTTATACGAAGCATCTCGCAGTACATGGTTAGGTTCTGACATCTCTGCTCTGCTGAGGACGAACGAACTTCGTCCTGTTTCAGGGAAGACTTCTGAAAGGACTGACTGACTGTCGCTGCGTCTGTCATCGGCAGATGCGAAAACGAAGCGTCATTCGATCTGGAAATGTTATTCGGACGTAGGAATTTCTCTTCAACATTTACATACTTAGATTCAGTACTCCAGGATTTCGTTTTCGTTTCGCTCTCAAAGAGGACGACAGATTACAGACCAGTGGATGTATAAGGCTTTAAGTTGCACGCTGTCGTCAGAGTAAATAACGTCGGGGTCGACAAAAACGGCGCAAATGCAAAAAAAGTGAGGACGTGCCGGTCTGTTAAATCCGACTGAAAAATGAAATACCATAGTACAGGCGCTGATTAAAGAAAACGAGTAACCATCGGCCCATGAAGCTTTCAGCCACGGCCAGTGATGGCCGGAACTATAGCTTTTCTAGACGCACGATTATGGCTAACTTTAATCTTAAATAAAATAAACACTACTGAGGCTAGAGGGCTGCTATTTGGTATGTTTGTTGATCGTGGGATGGTTGATTGACGTACGAATTTGCAGCCCTGTAGCCTCAGCAGTTTTAAAAAACTGAGGACGGACAAAAAGAAGTGCAGACGGACAGACAAACCCGGCACAACAGGACATGGTATTCATGTCCCGAAGTAGGTTATCAATAAGAGCTTTTGTTAGCCGTAATGATGCTATTAAGGAAATGATGCAGCGATGTAATGGAGAAGAAAATTAGATAAAGGTGGACAATTGTGGGGTAATCAAAATGATATTAGTAATTTCACAATAGAGGAATGTTAACGAAATTGAAGCACTGTTGTTCCACAATTTTATGAAGATATGTCCGCATGTAATTCTAATTATGCATAAATCTACAAATATGCATGTATGAATTATATATATATATATATATATATATATATATATATATATATATATATATATATATATATAAGTGTCGTGAGTATGAATAATAATAGTAATAATAAGTCTTGTTGAAAAGGATTGCTGCATCAGCTCCATTAATTTTGTATAGAGTCTTCTCTATTTTCCTTATTAGGATTTCTCAATATTGCTGAAATTGGCAAGCAATGTGCCAAAGGGGATTGTCAAATCCAGTGTAGTCATATTGAATTATCTTTATTACTGCTATATATTACTGCTACAAGTTTCTCTCTCTCTCTCTCTCTCTCTCTCTCTCTCTCTCTCTCTCTCTCTCTCTCTCTCTCTGACGTTTCGCCCAGATCTGCCAGGGCATGGTCACAGCGATGGTTGCTGGAGGACTGAATCTTAGTGGTGAGTCCTTCGCTATATATCATGGTCGTCCGGGCGCTCACGGATGCTCCTGCAGGACCCGGAGGGTGCTCGACTTTTCACTGGCTGAGAAGGAAGAGTGAGAGGCGAGAGAGAGAGAGAGAGAAAGAGAGAGGAGAGAAACTTGTAGCATTAGTATATAGCAGTAATAAAGATAATTCAATATGACTACACTGGATTTGACGATCCCCTTTGGCACATTGCTTGCCAATTTCAGCAATATTGAGAAATCCTTAATAAGGAAAATAGAGAAGACTATACAAAATTAATGGAGCTGATGCAGCAATCCTTTTCAACAAGACTTATTATTATTATTATTATTATTATTATTATTATTATTATTATTATTATTATTATATTTTTGAATGGAGCAGACCCTCTTTCAAGCATGTTCGGGCTGATATTGGCTAAGATTTGGGCCGATGTACATTGTTCTGTATAAAGTGACCTTTTTTAGTTGACGTCGTGTAAGTGTAATATGGCGTGTGATAACCGTAGAGTTTCGAGTCTCAGCGTTGATGTTAACATTCTTGTTAACCAACAATTATTATTATTATTATTATTATTATTATTATTATTATTATTATTATTATTATTATTATTATTATTATTATTATTATTATTATTATTGTTGTTGTTGTTGTTGTTGTTGTTGTTCTTTTAATAATAATTATTATTATTATCATTATCATCATCATTCAGAAGGTGAACCCTATCATAATTGAAAAATAAGCCGACCATAGCGCCCACTAACTTGAATATGTAGTTCATTAGGAAATAACAGAAGATAAAGGGAAATACAGAAAGAAGAAATCTCATTTATTGAAAAGAAAAAAAAATAGAGTGATCCATTAACAAAAAAGATAGAAACTATTAAAATGGAAGAAGAATAGTATTAGGGTAGTAATTCATCGTATCTTTGTTTTGAACGTTTGTATTAAAAATAATTGAGTTCACGATTCGCAGTCTCTCTCGTTTTATGGCCATTTCTTTTATACACATCAGTCAGTAGGTGACCTACATTCATCTCATTAAAGAGACTCTGGGCGAAGTTAGGTATTTAGCTCCTTTTTCAGAGTTTTCTGAAAGAGAAAACTATTGTGCCCGGCTTTGTCTGTCCATCCGCACTTTTCTGGTCGCACTTTTTTCTGTCCGCCCTCAGATCCTAAAAACTACTGAGGCTAGAAAGTTGCTGTTTTAGATTAGGCTCCTACCCCCTAGAGCAGCCCGTGGGAGAGATTAACGCTCACGGAAGGGAAGAGAACACTTGGTCAGCTGGTAAAGTAAAGACGTTCACCCTGGATGGAATTCCTTTGAACGCTAGAGTACTCGTCATAAAAAAGAAAAAAAAAAGAAATAAAAAAAATTATAAAAGCGAGTCAAAAAATCCAGTAATACCAATCAGTTGATGGCTGTGCAACACCTGCTGGCAACATTAGCATATTACAGTCCTAAGGTAGACCATATCCGTACAAAAATTTCACATTTAATGAAAATCAAAAGGACTATGTGGAAGCTATTACACTAGCTACAAAGGGTGTTCTTTCACCACATCTCTTGCCTATTAAAGATTAAAGATTAACTTTAGAGAATGGACGAGAGAAACTTGGTTATATTCCTTTGTTAGATGCACATAAGATAGAATTGTATTATAGCTTAATATCAGTAAGTGTTGAGAATTACAGGATCATGATTAACATTCCTTTCAATTCTTCTGATGCCTGGCAATCTTACAACATTGCACCGTTTCCAACTTTCATGACAAATAGCTCATTACCAGTAATATCTAATCTGACGGGATACGTATTGATTTCCCCTAATAAGGAAGCTATTACGCTAGCTAGAAAGGGTGTTCTATCACCACATCTCTTGCCTATCAAAGATTTAACATTAACTTTAGAGAACGGACGAGAGAAGCTTGGTTATATTCCTTTGTTAGATGCATATAAGATAGAATTTTATTACAGCTTAATATCAGTAAGTGTTAAGCATTACAGGATCATGATTAACATTCCTTTCAATTCTTCTGATGCCTGGCAATCTAACAAAATTGCACCGTTTCCTACTTTCATGACGAATAACTCATTACCAGTAATATCTAATCTGACGGGATACGTATTGATTTCCCCTAATAAGGAAACATTTACGGTTATCAGAGACCTGGATAGGTTCACTTATTAGTCTTTCGCTTTTGCGAAGACTGTTTTGTTTTCCTTACGACTGTCATTCGTAAGTATTTCTGGTTCCTTCCTTCTCCTATGTGATATCTTAGTAGAGTGGTTCTTCTTAAATTAAAGGAGATGATTCAAACGGATAAGTTGAAAAAGGTACAACAACTTATTCTGTAACTCCATAATAAGAGAGACAGTTCGGTCGGAGACCGATATGTTTGATCGCTAGAAATGAACTACTATATTAGAGCATCACGTGATAGCGAAACATCAGCTATCTCAGCGATTCACATAAAAACATACGTAGTCCGCCGGCTCGGAAGTTACAAGTTTCCGGCGTAGGTTAACAGGTCAACCGCTTCCCATGGAAGGCGTGTTGAAAAAGATAGACAATATACAACATGCTGACATATCAAACAAACCTAAATCAGGCTACTGCAGACATCGCATAGCGTAATCTAGATCTGCCTATATCACGTAGGACCCTCCTAATGCCAATGACCTCAGGTCATGGGTTTTTTATTTACAGATTATGTAATTCTAAAATGTATTTATTACATTAGGCTCGGACAGCTACCATTCAAGCCTTGAATAACAAAAGTTACTTTAAACATGGTTTCTTAGGAGCGTGCTCGTAACATATGTTTAGGTATAAACATAACAAGTGATTAAATGCATAAAAAGGTTCTGTTACATACCCTTTTTGACATATTCATAAACAAAGATAAATGCATGGAAAATCTAGATCCATGTTTGGTAATAATAATGATTAGGTACCCAAAAATAATCAAAAGGTAAAAATCAAAAGATTAACATGTATACATGATTATTATGATAATAGTTAACCTGATTAAGAATAGTGGTTACTGATAGATTACAACATGATCATGGATAATTGTTAAAGAGTACTTGTCACTCTTTGTAATAGGTAAATATAATGGTACAATTGTATAATAGTATAATTGTATAATAGTATAATTGTATAATAGTATAATTGTGCACAGATTAATATATAGGGCTGGTATATTTTATTAGGTGCCCGGGAGATACTTTAACTGTTCAAATGCAAAGGCGTGAGTCTTTCTTGTCCTACATTTTTGCCAGCATACAGACCGCTTTTCACACACAACACAATTCCAGACAATTTTCCTAGGCACAAAATGAAATGGCCAGTTTCAGGCGGCCCTAAACTCAAACGACTTGAGTGTAACGGGTACGTCATCTGGACGGGACAATACGTTTCCTTGGAGATCCTTCTGTGTACGCCTCAGCCTACGCCAAGCAAAGATGTTGACGGCGATAACCAATATGGCCGTCACGCTGAACACGGCCAGCAGAATGTAGTAACGAAGATTTTCTCCACCTGCATAAGTCGGTGACGCGTGGTTCATCTCAGCCAGTTTGGCGTTCCAAACGATTGAGGCCACCCCGCGCGTTGTATGGGAGAGGTAGTGATGGGATAATTGTAGACGCCCAAGTATAGTTCGCAAAATACGCCTTCTCACGTATTATCGTGTTGACCCCTCTGACGGGTAGTTTTGTAGATGTCCCCGTACAACCATCAGCTTGCTACAAAGATTGGGGAATGGGCGGTGGTCCCGTCCGGGCATACGACGTGGAAATCGGCTTTGTCGTATCGGATCCAGGAGCCATTATTCATTCTGTAATTGAATTTATTACTGTAAAAGGGATAAAGTTTCCCCAGACAACCTTCGCTTGTATGAGAGAGAGAGCCGTTTAGCACTATGCCTAACTCACATGAATCCGTTGATATAGGATAGAATTCAAAAGAGTCCAGCTGTACAAATTTTATTATTCATGGCTTCTGAACAGTGAGTGAGTTTATCTAAGTCTTTAATTGACTGTAAATGATTTCTATCAGAAGAAATCAGAACATGCCCCGTCAAATTGGATATTACTGGACTTGAGTTATTCGTCATGAAAGTAGGAAACGGTGCTATTTTGTATGATTGCCAAGCATCGGAAGAATCAAAAGGTATGGTGATCATAATCCTATAATTTCAACGCTGACTGATATTAGGCTATAATAGAACTCTACTTTATGGGCGTCTAATAAAGGAATATAACCTAGTTTCTCCCGTCCGTTCTCCAAAGTTAACGTCAGATCTTTAATAGGCATGAGGTGTGGAGATAACACACCCTTTGTCGCTAACGTAATAGCTTCTACATAGTCTTTTGATTTCTCAATAAAATGTGATATTTTCACACGGATATGATCTATTTTCGAACTATAGTAAGCTAACGTAGCCAGCAAATGTTGAACTTCCATAATCTGATCGATATTATTTGAATGTTCGTTTACCAAACTCATTCATTATTTGATTGATTGAGGATAACTGGCTGCGAAGTTCAGACAAAGCTAATTCGGTTTTGTGTTGCAAAAACTCAATTCTTTTATTTTGATTATTTATCTTAAGGCGATTTGAAATTCCTAAGCCTAGATTCGCAACAGATCCCAAGATGTTTAGTCCAGCCAGAATAAGCGGGTTGCAGCGTTCGAGATTATTGTGCCGCACAGACCACATCAGCTAGTCACAAGCAAGTTCCTCTGCCTCGGCGGTTTTATTTTGTATGTCATAAGACAACATTTCCGTGACGCTTAGGGTTTTGAGCTAGCGAAATCCCTGAGTTAGCATGAAAATTACGTTGGTGCATTTCCTTAAGCGAAATGGCAAACCTCATCAGGTCATTCTTTAAGTTAAGGACGTCATCTTCAGGCAAAATATGGCCTTCATATCCACTTCTATGACTATATTACTCGACACTATAAAAATGTCTTCTGTTCTCTCGATAATCGAGCCATGATTAATTCTATTTCTTTCGTCTTAGCGCTCTTTCCATACAACAAAGATGTCTGAACACACAATATCACTCCTAACAATAACAGATTCCTTTTTTGAAAACCTGCAATGAGTAAAATATATGTAATCTCTCGTGTAAAAGAATAGGTTTACATACAAATATGATTGATATATATATATATAAATTATTATACAAGTTTCATAAATACAACCATTTTTTCCCTCACTCCATCTACCTTTCTTTAGATTCTGATATGTGCCAATGGAACTATTCTCACATCAGTTGGTTTGGATACATTTTGAACCCTAAATCTATTGGCCGTTAATATTTCTAAAATGTTAAACGGGGCCTTCAAACTTAGGTGTCAGTTTATAATTTAAACCTTTACGTACGTATACTTGTATGTATACCTGATCGCCCACGGCATATGTTCTAGTTGGCTTAGCTATTTTATCATGATTTCTTTTCATTATAATTTGTGCTTCTTCTAGATTCTTACGAAGTATATTATATCGACTTATGCTTGCATCCATAACATCCTTTAGTGGATTTGATAAATTAGTTGTATGGCGTTAATACATGGAAAGGTGGTTCTAGCTGGGATACCGTACCGTGCCTCGTGCGGTGTCATTTTAATAGACACATGATACGAGTGATTAAGTGGGCTTAGTACCGCAAGTATGGTAATGTCCCAGTTGGGGTCTGCCCCCCTAAGGTGACCCTTAAAATGTTTAAACCTTACGATTTGCCTTTTGTTTTCCACTAGCCCATTACACTCTGGGTGATAGATCATGGTATTGATTTTCTTTATGCAAAGGAATTCGCACAAGGAGTTAAGGAAATGATTATTGAACTCCCCGCCCGAGTCTGATATAATGGTGTGTGGAATTCCATGTTTACAAATGTACAGCACTCGTAAAACTTTCTAGCGCACTCTACTGCGGTTTTTGTTTTTAAGCGCTATCAGTTCTGTATATCGAGTCAAAGCATCTATGATTACTAGGAGGTGCTTATTTCCTCTGTCTGACTCGTAAAATGAACTACTATATTAGAGCATCACGTTGATAGCGAAACATTAGCTATCTCAGCGATTCACATAAAAACATACGTAGTCCGCCGGCTCGGAAGTTACAAGTTTCCGGCGTAGGTTAACAGGGTCAACCGCTTCCCATGGAAGGCGTGTTGAAAAAGATAGACAATATACAACAAAATGATGACATATCAATAAACAAACCTAAATCAGGCTACTGCAGACATTGCATAGCGTAATCTAGATCTGCCTTGGTCACGTAGGACCCTCCTAATGCCAATGACCTCAGGTCATGGGTTTTTTATTTACAGATTATGTAATTCTAAAATGTATTTATTTACACACTCACTGTTCCGAAGCCATGGGTAATAAAGTTTGTACAGCTGACTCCTTTGCATTCCACAATATATCAGGGGATTCATGCGAGTTATTTCTAGTGCTAAACGGCTTTCTCTCTCATACACGTGAACGATGTCTGAAACAACTTTACCCTTTTGATGTGCATAAGGTCGCTTACAGGCTGAATAATGGATCGTGGATACGATACGACAGAGCAGGTGGTTACATGGATGATCAACGGTCTCTTCACGATGTTCGTCGCAGCGGACGGCTGCAGTGGAGAGATGCCCAACAACACGGTCCGTGGATGTAAGCACCATCATAAGGGAACGAGCTCACTTTGCGAATTTTTCTTGGTAGAGTACCATCATCCCAGCTTTACCCTTCCATACAATGCAAAAGTGGCCCATCAACTATCAAAACTGTCTAGTATGGACCGCACTTCAAGGGCTTACCATGTCAACAAGGATCTATGGTTCTACACACTGCTGGCTGTGACATGCGTGTTGGTGGTGGTTCTGGTCACCGCTAACGTATTTGCTTGGCGTAGGTTGAGGCGAACAAAGATGGATCATCAACAGAACGTCGTACCCCGCCCTGACACTTTCCCATTAGCCCTTAGGGCATTTGACTTTAGAGCCACTTGAAACTGGCCATTTCATTTGACTCGGGGGGAAGTTGTTTGGAATTGTGTTTGTATGAAAAGTTGTTTGAACGCTGGCTAAATGTGTAACAGGAAACTCCGTGACATTGCATTCCAAATGTAAAGTATGAGAAGCTTAATTATCATTTATCATTCAATATATCTGGTAGCACACCTAATATAATCAATTGAAGTTCTACAATGAATCAATATGTCTGTGCGTGTACGCACCAGGAATCTATACGATGTGCACACTTATTTGAATCTATTTGAATCAGTATATACATACATAATATATATATATATATATATATATAATATATATATATATATATATATAATATATATATTATATATATATATATATATATGTGTGTGTGTATATATATATATATATTGTTACGTATGAGCCCGGCCTTGAGAGGACTCCAGATACGTAAACAGGAAAAGTTAAGGGAGAACAAAGTGAATTGCTTGAACTTACCGTAAGAAAAGATTTAAAGTGAACATTTACTCTAGAGGAAAGGTCGCCAGAAACTCAGCTAGTTACCTTACAGCTATTTATTTACAAGGGGCTGCTTAACAGCCAGGTTAAGTAATGCTACTGGTCCCCACGTGGACTTATAATATCTCTCACAAATGGATAATAGCTGGCTCAAAATGGAATTCGTAAAAGCTGGTTTCATAATCTTGCGGGAATGCAACAACACTTGCGGGCAGACAGACTTGACACGTGACTCAGGGAATCTGGAAAAGGATACCAGATTAGACAAGATAAAAGAAAAAAGGATTTCTTGTCTGATTTCGATTATTCATTTCTCTAACACTGGGGAAAAGGAACTTTAATGTTTCACTGAGGTATGCAATGACTTCATTTGTCTGGGACGATCACACAAGGGGAAGCATGTGGCCATCAGGCAGTGAGAGGAAACAAGGGATGAGTTCTTTTGATATAGAAGTTTGAATTGGGAAAATTGGGAGTAATTAGGCACTAGGATGTAAGGGACTGGCAATATGCTGTTTCACAAAAACAAGACGTACCTGGATGCCATGTTCATGGATCCCTTTGTAGCAATGCGGCCTGGCTTTGTCTCAGGTCTGGGGCTCGGGCAAGCCACTAACGCCATGGATAGGCCTAAATGGAAGGCAGGTGGTCGGACATCCGTCCGAGGTCACGAACTGGAGGTGTCTGAGGCAGATCGCAGGTGTCTTGCCTGGGTTTGTTGGGGTCAGCTTAACCCCCCCACGAGCAGGGCAAATCCTGGAAACAGAACAATACAGCCAGCAGAGGGTTCACAGGAAAAAGAGCTTAAGATATAGGCCTAAGAAGTACCAGTCTGCCTACATCCTTCCCTTTGAGATACGTCCCTAAAGCTGACAAAAGACTATATTCTCCCCCATTCTAACAGGAAATGCTTAACTCTGGATGGCTAGCTTTGGTTTCCCACCCAATTCAGCTGATATTTGGAGGGATATGGCTGCCGTTTTACAAAGCAAAATAATGAATTAATTACTGGGTAAACGAAAGAGATCGATAAACGTAGCAGCTCCCCCTCTTCAGAAGGCATTCACTCCCTTTCGGGCATGAAGGCCTTGGCTTAAATAAGTTGATCGTCTTGATACCCAGTTCTCCTACTCTAACTTGAAGTTTTTAGAGCAGCGATACAGCTAACTACAGTGGCCTACCTAACTTATAGGCGGAGATGCTAAGTGTATTAACTTAATGTAGTAATGTAGTCAAGCCTAAGTAATAACTACGGGTTGTCTGTGACGACAGTCTACTCTACCCCTAGATAAGGTTACTTGAAAATTCTTTCTGCTACTACCCTAATGCCCTGGTACTAAATCATTAGCCTAACCTACTCATTACAGTTAATTAGAGACGCAATCATTCCAGAGTGTGGTATGCACAGCAGTAATGTGTCCCACCGGAATTGTTAAAATACATGAGGTGAGGTAATGATGCGTGAGGATGATAAGTGGTTAGTGGAGTGCCAGGATGGAAATGCAATGAGGTACTTATATTTTAAATGAGGGTTAGTATTACCAATTCTAGGGGTTAGAGGGTTAGTTTTACTGGCAGAGATCAGGCTGGCTACCTTCTCTGGGTAGGTGCCAGGATCACTCTGCAAATGAGTTGTGACACTGTACCTCGGGCACAGGTGTCAAGGAGAGCATGTGGCTCTTTTGTTAATGGGTTAATGACATCCTTCTTTTTCTTCTTCTTATTCCTCCAGGACCTGGCTATACCAGTCCTAGGAGTAGACGGAGGCACTGACTCTAGGGGAAGGCCAGAAACGACGTCAGGAGCAGAGGCAGCGGTAGCCTGAGGGATTTCAGGAGAACACCCTACTTCGGTCTCTGCAGCAACCGTCGTAGAGGTGGAACCTACTGCAGGGGAGGCCCTCACTCCGGCTGCTGCGACAACCGTCGTAAGGGGAAAACTCCAGGCTGACTCCTGGTCGGGCAGTTCCTGGTCGTCCAGAGGAGGTGAGAATGTGAGGTCTGCCTGAGGTTCATCCTCGGGCGACAGAGGTGAGAGTGAAGAATGATGGACTGGAGGTTGGCCATGGGCTGCGGTAAGCTCCATGCCTGTTGGAGGATCTCCTGTAGGAGGATCCTAGATTAGGTTAGGCGCCGGCGCTAGCTCAGGGCCAGGCGCAGAGGTCAAGTTCGGTGGTGGCTCTACGTCCAGACTGGACGGAGCTTGGCACTGCCCAGTGCTGCCAAGTGGCACTGCAAAGAGTTGAGGTCGACTGGACCTGTGGCGAGTACCGGAGGTGCAATACCTCTCAGTGTGCCCTTGGAAATGGGAGACAGAGGGTCCTGTCTCTTTTGGAAGGCTAAGCCTTGTGGAACTTGGACAGTGTCCGCTGCTGGTAATCGGCTAGGGCACCTAGGCCAATTAGTAGAGTGCCCCTATTATGTTTACAGGTTTTGCAACGGAACTGTGAATGATCAATCTCCCTCCTTGGTAACGGGGGAGACTGTTGGTGGTTGTACTTCCTGGAGGAAGTAGAATTTCGTGACTCCTTGCTTTGGAGTGTTTGGACATGGGGTTAGGACCCCTAGGCTTTTGAAATAAGAGGGAGACTTCATGTCTTGCCCTAGGAGGAGGTCGTAACCTCCTGGAATGTAGCTTGCAACTGCAAGGGTACACACCTTGGAGAAGTGAGGTCTGGTGACCCTCAATTTGATGGTCGGAAGGATCAGCTTGATGTGGTTGATACCTTCAATGGTTATTAAATGAAGTCTATCGACGTTAGCCCCTCGGGGGATTCGGTCTTCCCGTATCAGGGAGATTTGAGCGCCAGAGTCATCGTAGGCTCTGACGTGGCTTGGCGGATAATGGCTTTGGAGGGGTGCGACGGTTATAGGGCCCTTAGCCGGGGGTCCTAGTGAAGAAGGATTAGTAACGGCCATTGCGATGGCAGGAATATTAAAATTTGCGCACCCTCCATAGTTGGCAGACATGTGACCCTTGCGGCCACAGTCACGGCAGAACTTGTTCCAGAACCTCTTCCGTGGCACTGGACGGTAAGGCCGACATGGCCCCACAGGTTGCGATTCTGTGGAGTCACCAAGGCTGGCAGTGTGCTCGGGCACAGGTGGAGAGTCCTCTGTCACAGTGATTTGAGGTAGGGAGGTCAAGGAAACCTCCGTTGAATCACCCTCGGAAACAAGTCCCGGGTCAACTGGTGGTCTTACCTCTTCCAAAAGGGAGGAGGTAGGAGGTAAAATGGTAAGAGGCTGACCAGAGACGGTGAGACTGTGAGAGACAGTGGCTGCAGGGCTGGAAGCTGGCAGAGTGGGGCTTGAGCTAGGATACTCTCCTTACGGGCCTTCTCCCGCTTGATTTCGAGTTCCTTCTCCTTGAGAGCTAGCTCATGCTTTCTCTCTTCTTCCCTTGCCTTCCTTTCTGCTTCTCTGGCTTTTCTCTTGTTTTCTCTTTCTTCCCTTTCTTGCAGGCGTGCAGCATCCTGCTGCGCCTTTATCCACTGGTCAAGTGCTGGTCCAGTGTAACCGGCCTCCTTGCCCAGAGTTATGAGGGCTCGGAGCTTCTCTAGCTCTACGGCAAAGAAGTCGCGGGAAGCAGGGGAAGACATTTCCCTTAGGCTGCAGTAGAGGCTCTGATGAAAATGAAAATAATGGCCAGGAAGGGTACTGAATGGAATAGGAGTGCCTACTGGGTAAAGGGGCACTCACTTGGAAATGTATTCTGCGACGTGGTAGAGAAAAAAAATCTGAAAAGACTGGGTGCTCTGTGGCACTTGGGAAGTGTCCCGTAAGTTGGTGGCACTTCTGGAATGGCACCTTCTGATGAGGTGAGACAATCAAATAGTGTGTGCGGCGTACGTTACACTTAAGGGCGTTCCCAACTTGGGAGACGCTGGAATGGGCTACCTGTAGGTCCAATACAGGTGCAATGGCACTTATGGAGGCGTTCCTTGGGCAGCACTAGTAGTGCTGGTATTGCGGCACTTCGGGAGGCGTTCCCTTGATTGGGGTTGATCCGGGGATAGCGATTCACTAATGGATTGGGCGTTCCGTAAGGACGGACACGCAGGTTTGACAGCACTTAGGGCTGGTATTGCGGGGCACTTTTTCGGGAGGCGTTCCCTTGTGGAGTGGTCCGAAGGATCACTGACCCTTGTACATGGACACACTAGTTACTTGGGCGTTCAGTAAGGACGGACACGCAGGTAGAATGGCTACCTGTACAGGTGCACGGCACTTATGAGGAGGCGTTCCTTGTTCGGAGCACTGGTATCGTGCTGGTGTGTCCCGTCGGACGACACTACAAGCAGTATACTCAAGTATACTGAAGAGAAATGGTACTCTGTTCGGGGCAGAGTGTAATGGTGGAGGAGAGAAAGTAAAAGGTGGGAGTACTTCAGCAGCCAGTCGATGGACAGTGTCACGAATTAGTGGCACTGTAAAATGGTAAGACCTGACGTGCACTGGTGGTGGCCAGTCCTAGACTGGTAGGCTTCCTTGTCTGGAAGTAATAAATTTGCGTGGCACACTGTGCGGTTTGTGCTTGCGGTATATGCAAGTCTTTTGTGATAAAAGAAAATGAAAAGACCACTTCATGTTCCTAGACTGGGTTCTTCCAAAGTTTACTGAGTTCAACAATTTTTCCAGTTAGATAAAGCAGTGATAACAGCTCTCCATGATAAAGTGTCCATGCTATTAAGAGACCTTCTTCTCTCATTTATGGACAGGACCTATGTAATGAAAACTGATGTAAATACTGTAAATCCTGAAAGACATGACAGGCAGCTTAGTGACAGCCAAATGTATGTATCTAGGAGTTAAAGTAATGCAGGGATTAAAAAAAACCCTCCATACAGGAAAAGAAAGCTCAACAGCAGGAGTTTTTTCAGAGGCGTAGAAGTTTCCTTGTAGTGGCATGCACAGAAATAAAGAAGAGGTATAATTTCAATGATGGTGTCCTGTCAAAGTTAAACTGTCTCTGTCCAAAATATGCCCTCTCATCAGAATTCAGAGAAGAATCCCCTCCCCTCTTGCATCTGAGCTTTCCCTGATTGTACCCGAGATGACCACTCACTACTTCAAGAGCTGGATGATCAATGGAGAATGTTTCCCATATTGCAACATGAACTTAAACATCTCGTTAATGAATCACCTGATAAGTTCTGGGGAGAAGTGTCCCAAAAAGAGTCTAGCTTTTCAGACCTAGCCAATTTTGCTCTAACTGCTCTTTGCTTGCCGCACTCTAATGCTGAATGCGAACGAGTGTTCAGTAAAGTTAACCTCTTTAAAACTAAACAAAGAAACAGACCGAAAACAAGGACAGTTAATGGGGCTCTTCTCTCTGCTAGTTGCACGTTTATCATGTTCAGCTGGTGAGTCTCCACCTATAACAATATCATCCAGATATGGATAAGCAAAATCATAAGAAGCTAACAAGTGGGAAATGAACTTCTGAAATATTGCAGGAGCAGAATGGATACCAAATGGTAACCGTAAATATCTATATAGACCCCAATGTGTGTTAAGTACCAAATATTTACGGACTTCTGGAGCAACTTCCATTTGCAAATAAGCATTCTTGAGATCAAGTTTGGTATAAAGACTTATATCCAGACACATTGGAAATTAATTCTGACATATTAGGTAATGGGAATTTAGATTCATGAAGAATTTCTTTTATTTTACGAAAATCCCCACAAACCCTAAGGGATCCATTCTGCTTCCTAACAGTAACAATTGGCGAGGCATAATCTGAGAATTCTACTCTTTCTATAATCTTATTTTTTTTCAAGCTTTTGCATCGCACTCTCAACCTCACTGCGTAACGTGAGTGGCACTGTGCGGACCTTCTGAAAAACAGGAGCATGACCAACTTTAGGATACAATTGGGCTTGAAAGTTCTTAATAGGTTTCAAACTATCTACATTATAGTTTTCCACAAAATCTGTTATATTTAACTGATGGACATTAATTATATTGCACTTATCTATTAAATTCCTACCAATCAAGTTATTTGGGGAGTCTGACCCAACAATTATGAATTCAACGTCTGAATGATTTTGCTGTTTGTATTGAAAATTTGAAACTTTGACCTTCCCAAATACTTTGATTGGCACTTGGTTATAACCCTGCAATTTAGTTCTACAGTTCAGTAATGTCCAATTCAACTTCTTTGAAATCACCATACTTTAATGTAGAAATAGCTGAACCGGTGTCAATTCAAATGAAAATGGCTTATGATTCAATTGACAACTAACAACATAAGGTTGAACAGAACTCTTGTTTACTATACATCTCAAATCAAGTGACTCTTCATCATTGGATTCTTCTTCTTGGATTATAACTTGAGTCTTCTTCAAGTGGGGTTTCGTCGTTGGCGGCGCTCTTGTGAAAACTAACCTGAAGCTGCTGTACAAGCCTAAGAAGACAGTTGCCATAACTTAATACTTTCGCGGGCTCAAGGTGGATTAAATACACACTTCGTGTAAAGTACTCACAGCTTTATTGTTCCTTCACTCCGTTACAGGTGGTATAACTTATGACTTATGCATAGCATTACTCTCCTGATCCTGGCTGCCTTTTTTCGGATCTTGTGTACATGCTGAATTCTTTTTGACCGGGTCCCGCCAGCATTACAAAGCAGAAAAATAGTAATGTATATCTATATCAGGGTTGTAACAGCAGCTATATGCAGTCTGCATGCTATATTTTTTTTTGATTTTAAAACATCAAAGGTAGCGCTGGAATTGTTTAGCAAGGAAATTCTGAAATGTCACCCTTGGGGAGATCTGGTCAGGGTGACGTAAACGGAACATAGAAAACAACTATTATTCGATATTAAGTTGAAATAAGCATTTTCTCATAATTCACGGAACGTTCAAAAAGTTTGTCATTTATCTCCTATTTTATTAATTGCTGACTTCTCTTTTTGCCTTAACATGAAAACTCGGTGTGTGTGTGTGTGTGTGTGTGTGTGTAACACACTCGATCGGTAGCCGAGGCAAAACACCCTGTTACACTTCTTTACAGTATACATGGGATTTCTGAATGACGAGTCCAGCACAAATTTCATTTTATAACACTACAGAAAGTAATCTATCTTTTCTTTTTATATTTTACCGTAAATGATTTTTCATCACATAATAATATAGAAGCTTCACTTGTTTGTGTGTTTAC
>NC_061107.1:7808470-7818470 GCF_015104395.2 Macrobrachium nipponense
TGGTGTTTCATTAGAAGGTAGTACAGAAGGTAACAGATAAAACAGACAGAAAGAGACTAGTAATTGGAAAAGAAAAAAAAAACAAAAATAATGGACAAATAACATTAAATAAATAAAACAGATATCGTAAAATGTAATGAGATTATAAATATACACTGTTAACAGTCATTTCATTCACTTTGGTCTAATCTTACTCACAGCTGTGGCCTTCACTATTTCCTTTAAAGAAAAAGAAAAAGGTCAGTTCCCTGAATACGCTATTTCGAAAGAGAAGAAGAAAAAACACTCCTGGTCACGGCTTGTGATCCTGAAAAAACATCATCATTAACAACCGTAGCCATTTTCTCTCTCTCTCTCTCTCTCTCCCTCTCTCTCTCTCTCTCTCTCTCTCTCTCTTCTCTCTCTTAGTATGGTTGCAACATCACATATATTAACGCCCACACACATGTGCGCACGCGCGGAAGCTTGCGTAAGGGCTGTCTATATTGCCATGAGTGGGTCTCAATAGTCCCCTTTCAGATGTGCGCATTCCTGCTTCAGTATACTTTGATTCTTTCGTGTCCTTTGGCGTTCCTCGTGCGTAGACAGCATGTCTAAAAAGGTGACCTGACTTTGGGGAATTATATTATATATAAATATATATATGAATATATATATATATATATATATATATATATATATATGAATATATATATATATATATAATATATATATATATATATATATATATATATATATATATATATATATGAATAACTTGATCACGAGTATATAAAACGTGATGCTATGTATAAATAAAGGTTTTTGCCACAAAGGAAAAAAATTAAAAAGCGAGATACCCAAGTACTTTCGGTCCTATTCGGACCCTTTACTGAGGCAAACTGATTTTTTACAAAGGAAGACATAGTCAAAGAAAGTCCTAATATCCAAACTGCACTACAAGATTTAGAAATAAGGGCGATTTCACTCTACAAGAAACGAGGAAACCCCTGAGGGTAGCCACACCTTGAAGGATGCACGCAGTAAACAAGTCATTCTTCAGGAAAACAGTACATTTTGAAAAAACAAGGAAGCATAAACAATTTAATATCATGAAATTTACCAAAAATTTTCCCAAAAGATTATTATTAATGAAAAGACGAAAGAAAATATAAATATATATATCGAGCAAGAGAAAGAGGGAGAGAGAATATCGAACCAGAGAGAGAGAGAGAGAGAGAGAGAGAGAGAGAGAGAGAGAGAGAGACAGACAGACAGACAGAGAGGACAGAGAGAGAGAGAGAGAGAGAGAGAGAGAGAAATAATAACTATGTACATGTGGGACTAATTTATTAGTAGGTCATTTATTTTAAGGTCCTTCATAAACATCTTACAAATATATGGGTCCAAATGGTACATTCCCAGACTAAGATTTAGGTTGTTTTTATTAGTGATTTGTATAATCGCCGATTCCAGTAAATTTCTTGAGACATAATCAATAGATCTAGCAATTACCGAGGTGATCACCCCAATAATACAATGATATTTTTCACTCAGATGGATGAACATTTGCATTTGAAGTCTGGGCTGTTCTAACTGAATACATGCTGCTTAATACGTACACATAAAATTTTACTTGACTGACCAACGTAAAACGATGGGCAATCCTTACAAGGAATTTGTAAATGATGTGTTATTTGCTACGGGACTATTCTTAATTAGCATATCTTTAATGGTATTGTTATGAGAGAACACTACATTAACATTAAACTATTTAAATATTGATTTTATGGTTTCAAATCCACGAAAGTAAGGTAAGCTAAGTACATTTTAGGCATTTCTTTTTCATTAATAGCAACACTATAAAACTTTTTTTGTGAGCTTTTTTGATAACATAAATCAATTAAATGAGATGGGGTAGCAGAGATCTTTTCCTATCTTTTTTTTATGTATTCTATTTCTTGGTCAAGATATTGTGGACTCGTGATACGCAAAGCGCATAGGAACATAGAAGAAAAAATTGAAAGTTTTAATATTAAGATGTGGCCCAGAATAAAAATGTACATATGTTAAATTATTTGTGGGTTTTCTATAATACTAAATTTGCATTGGAAAGATTCTCTATGTATTAATACATCTAGGAAAGGGATGACATTGTTATTTTCGATTTCAACAGTGAATTTTATGGATGGCACTAAATTATTCAATTTAGACGGTAAATCATTTACATCGATACCAATAGGTAAGACTACTAAGATATCATCGACATATCGGTACCATTTTAAGGGGACAAGTGTGATATTCGGGAGGTGTTTTCTCTCAAAAAATTCCATATATAATGTTTGAAAGGAGAGGTGATAAAGGGTTACCCATGGCCATACCAAATATTTGTTGGTAATATTCTCCATTAAAAATAAATCTGCAATCACAAATACATATTTAATCAAGGAAATTATGTGACTAACGAACATAGGCAATTCATGCAGTACAAGTTCATTACTTAAATATTCTAGCACAGAGTCAATAAGGACTTTTGTAAAACAAAGAACACACATCAAAACTGACAAAGATATCGCTAGAGTTTAGTACAATGTTTTTATAATTTTTCCACAAGAGCAAGAGAATTCCGGATGTGTGAATTAGATACAGTTCCTAGTAGCGGGGATAACAATTTAGTAAGATATTTAGATAGTTTATAAGCAATTGATTCTTCAGTACTAATAATTGGGCGCATAGGTTTGTTTTCCTTATTTCTCTCTCTCTCTCTCTCTCTCTCTCTCTCTCTCTCTCTCTCTATCTCTCTCTCTATTAATATACCCTCAATTGAAGCACTAAGCATGGTAGTACACACATTAGTTCTCTATTTTTTCTGTTTTTCTAAGCAAAAATACGGTGCTCTCCTCTCTCTCTCTCTCTCTCTCCTCTCTCTCTCTCTCACCCTAAATGAAGGAACAAATGAAAGAATTACGGACCTTCAGGGCAAGAAAAAGAAAGAAAGAAAGAAAAAAGAAGAAAGAAAAGAAGAAAAAAGGAAAGGAAAAGATAGAAAGAAAGATATTAAAAGGAAGTGAAGGGAAGAGAGAGAGAGCGAGAGAGAGAGAGAGAGAGAGAGAGAGGAGAGAGAAGGGAGAGGTTTAGAGAGAGGAGGAGAGAGAAGAGGAGGACAGCAATTTATAACACCAAGAGACAAGACATAATTAAAATTCAGAATCTTTCCTGCTATATTTCGATAAACCAAAATATCTCTCGTGGAATATAGAAAATCAACGAAAAAAAATCGAGAGTGAGAGAGAGGAGAGTGTATGAAACTGGATAACTTCAAGATATGGATTTCAGTTTGAAGAAAACGTGGCCTTACCTGGCCTTGGCAGCAGCTGTTATTAGGACGTTTTTTGTCCAGATGTTTGTTCGAAAGCCAGAAGAATAGTCATCTTGTTTGGTGTGGCTGCCTATTCGCTGGCGAGATTTCTCTCCTGACTGATGATGATGGAGCGTGAACAGCCTAAGGAAAAGGAACTGAACGAGAGAATTGTTCGGCCTTGCGAGACGCCATCCAGTACCAGAGAGAGCAGCGCGTGCACTTGGACAGGACAAAAATTCTTCACCTACAACAGAGGCTCGACTACCAAGAAGAAAAGCAGAAGGCGGCCAGGAAGGGAAGAAAGCGTTCGTGAAATCCAGATCACGCAGGAGGTGTTGCAACAGCAGGCCTTGCAAGAGAGGGCCCACTCGCTCGAAGCTTGGAACGATAAAGAGAAGAGGGAGAAACGGCAGCTGGAAGACAAGATCGTCAAGATGGCCGAAAAAAACCAGCATCTGAAGAACAACGTGAAGGAAATTGGTCAAAGGAACGATGCCCTTTGTGAGAGGATAAGGGCAGTCGCCAAGACTCAAACTGCCTGCTTGAGGGGCCAAGAAACTCCTACGACAGAAGGAGAAAGACGTGCAGCTAAAGATGGCAGAAGCGGCGCGGATAGCGAGACTCATCCAGGAACAAAACAAAGACTCAACCGAAAAGTGGGAATCCGACAGGGGAAGACCTGGAGCTGAGGTTCCAGCGCCTGCAGAAAGACTTGGAGGACCTCTTGGAAGGAAAAGTGGTGGACTCCAGTGTGAAGCTGAGACAGCGAAACTCAAGAGGAACGAGCTGGAATGCATTCTAGAGGAAGGAAATGGTCCGCCTGGAGTCGCTGGAGAAGAAGGGGGGGGCCGGTGTCCAGAGCGAATGGAACGACCAGATGGATGATGAGGTTTTGGATGGCTGCGAGGAGCGAAGGAGAAAATGGTCTCCAATTTGAAGAACCTCCAGGAGAAATAAAGACGAATGGGGGGAGAGCAACTGAAAACTGCAGAAGATTCTGTCAATCTTCAAGAAATGGCGTGATGAAGACTCACTGGCCTCACTCAGACGGATAAGATGTGGAAAATTTTTGAGGAGGATGTTTATTGAATAGAAAATTTTATTTTTATTTTGTAATAAGTTTGTTTTGTTAATCCTTGAAGGAAATTGAACTAGAACAGAAATAAATATGTTAAAATGTTTTCTTTGAGTTTATTGATTCCTGGGATGGAAAAAAAACAGCAGGGGAATATAGAAAGGGTGAAGAAAAATAAGGGGATTCGTGTAGGTGCCGGGAAAAGAAACAGGATTAGGAGAGGCCCCAAGAAAAATTGAGAGAATTCAATAGGATGGGTGGAGGTGCCAGGAGAAGAAAGAGAGGATTCAGTAGGACTCGTGGACTGGTCCCGGGACGGGCAGGCCGGGCCCTCCACTGGTCATAGGATGGGCGGGACCGGGCCCGCCGAGGGGTCCCGGAGGGGCGGAAGGCGTCTGCCACTAGTCCCGGACGGGCAGGCCGGGCCCGGGGCCGTGGGGTCCCGGGACGGGCGGCCAAGCGTCCGCCAATGTTCCCTGGGACGGGCGGGCAAGCATCCGCCACTGGTCCCGGGACAGGTGGGCCGGGCCCGCCTCGGGTCCCGTGACGGGCGGGCAAGCTGTCCGCCACTGGTCCCGTGACGGGCAGGCAGGCTTCCGCCACTGGTCCCGGGACGGGTGGGCAGGCTTCCGCCACTGGTCCCGGGACGGGTGGGCAGGCGTCCGCCACTGGTTCCGGGATGGGCGGGCAGGTCTGCTGCCCCTGGCCCGGGACGGGCGACTGGGCACGCCGTGGGTCCCGGGACGGGTCAGGCAGGCGCCCGCCACTGGGGTCCGATAAATAATAGATAAGTTGCTCAATAAGTAATGAAGGTTATAAGTACAGAAAAACATAGAAAGATTAACAATATGGTTTTTACATTGAATAATTGTTGTTCAAGAAAATAACTATTGTAGCCAAAGAGAAAGTTAGAATATTTAAATACCAAATAATGACTGTATGTAAGAGAGAATTATTTCATTCACATATAGTAAAAATAACCATGTATTTTTGTGATGTAAACCTATGCACTGCTGTTTAGTCTTTGGTAGAGACTATTGTACCTAAACAAATTGTTTTGGTTCAGCATTTTATATCAATCTTTATAACTTGTGTTTCGAGTAAGTATTATTTGGTGTACACTAATTAGTGTAGACGAGAAAATAAGTAAATTAATAACTGGCAGACCAAAATGATAGATTTTATTTGGCGAGGGTTTGTTTTATATTTCTTTCGACTGGCAGTGTACTCAGTGCCAGCAGCTCGGACCACCCTTGCTTACGTCACAAAACATCGAACAGGCCTTCTATCTCGGTGGTCTTGCATGGCTGGGACTTGAAAATAATCAGGGTTCAAGCAGTGAGCTTGGCTGACCTCGACTCTGTCAGGTTTTTCCTTGTTTGACCTTACTTTATATTCGTGTATTGGAATATATTGAAAATCCTCGAAAAATAATAAAAAAAAAAAACAAAAAAATACCTGGAGATATTGACTAACCGACAACCGCGCCATCCACCGTACAGGGAAAAGTAGGGACAATTGCGGGACGGAAAATCAAGAGGGGGAAAATGATTATTGCCCAAGCAGAGTGCTTTGATGACCTTCACTCTATCAGGTTTTTCCATTTTTTAACATACGTCTATATAGACATGTATCTGTATACGTCGGAAATCCATCATTACATAAATCGATCGGGTGAAATTGACTAACCGACAACTGCACCCTATCCGTCCAAGCTACAGGGGAAAGCAGGGACAATTGCTCGGCGCGGAAATCAAGGCGGGAAAATACGATCAGTGTCCCAAAAGCAGAGTGCGCGAGTGACCTGACCCTCGAAATTTTGCGTTTCTGAACCTGAGATCCCGTCGGGTGGACATATTTGTCCCGTCATCATTGCGATTTATTGATGCTTTTTACATCAAATGATGCCAGAGTTCGTGTTACCGTGCGCCACGACGGGGACTTCACCTCGACTGAACTGTGGGGATGCCTCCGGAGGTGGGGGTATACCACCGCGAATGGGTAAGCCGGGGGGAGGGGAGGGGGAAGACAAGTCTTTGTAACCCTTTTAGGAACTTTTTTTTTAAACCTCCGCGAAGAGAAGATCGGCTGAAGCAAATCCGACCATTACTGCCAGGCAGCATAAGGATATGAAAATCCACATCTTTGTAGACGATTCGTTACGATTCAACATTATTTAAAACACACACACACACACACACAAGAACAACCGTCCTGGACTTGAGAAAGCGTCCACGAAGGAGAATCTGTGTTTAACTGAAATAAACTGAAACCCAGACGAAGATACGGCTTTCTCACGTTCATGTTCATAAAGAACGGGGTTTTAAATGAGCGGAAAAGAACGTTACCTCATCGAACGAACCTTTCTTTCTTATAGTCGAGCTGGCAAGATTTTTTTAATTATTGGAAAATGCGGAGTCCAACATCTCCATGATCCTTTGATGAACGACGCATCTTCGTCGATAGAATCGGGCCCAAGAAGCTGGTTAGATTGTGTGAGAAGATTCATGGAGGATATCCCATTTAAGCATCGATAGGTGAGTGTTCCATCAAACATTTCATTTTTCTAGTACCTACAGGAGTTCTCAACTTTTTATCTTCTTCTTTCTTTATCTTTTAAGCTGATGACCACCTACCTGCTTTCTGGATGTGAGGACGCCACAATCATTTTAGTTTGGGAATTAAGAGGTAGTCCACTTATTAACTGAAAGGCTTAATCTTCGTTTATTTAAATGTAACCAGAATCTTTTTTATTATTTTTCATTGGAGTTCAAAATGAGATTTACTGCTAGTATGTTTATTCAGAGTTACTGACATTCAGCAAGCAAGCATATTTTACGTAACTGACATAGATATATAGTACTATATACATACATGCATATATATATACATATCTATATATATATATATATATATATATATATATATAATATATATATATATATATATATATAACTTGGTGTATTTTATTCACATCACAGACGAATGTAAGCCATATAGGCCTAAATTTGATATGAAGGTTATATTAATGTTGACTGAGTTTTGGTCGTAAGTGGTTTCTACCTTCAAAAGACAGTAGGCCTACCTTCTGCTTTATCGAGCTCCCAGTAAATGGAGCATCCGGTATATGTTAGAATGTGCATATGAGAAGGACTTTTAAAGTAACTCCATACAGATATATACGTAACCGTACAGAAGACATTGCTTAGAGACAGTGAGTTGACAAGTGCTCATTCATTCAGGCTACAATGCTTTTGTTTTCGTCATTGCTTTTGTAGTGCATCAACCAGCTCCCTTTGGAATTTCGTGCTATAGTTAGTATCCTATCAGTGTGTAACCAATACACTATTTCTGTGACCTATCTTGGATCTTTACTGCCTCATATGCGTTCCTTCTTTTTTATTTAGTTATTTTTTTTTTACTTAAATTTAGCAAGAAATATTAACCAAGTGCCTACTCTCTCAGGTAAGACTGTAAGCAGTTGTTTTGTTCCCCCCTGTTTTGCTCATCCAGTTTGCCACGTTTGTCCTTGAAGAGAGAAAGAGAGTGAGTGTGTGTGTTTAAGTGTATGTTGTTGTTGCAGCACCAGTATGTGTGTGTATTGTAGATAAACAGGTATATAGAGATGTTCAGAAGAACAAAGAAAGCCACTTGGCTTTTCATGATTTTAATTAAACCTTTTTTATTTTCTAGGAAGGTTTTTGCACTTCGTTTTCTCGATTCGATGTAATTCTCACCGTAATCGTCTCACATTAATCTGTGATTAATACATAATTATATTAAAATATCGCAATTTATATATAATTACACAAAGGAGACCAATTAGACGCAACAAAGCGGTTCTTAAAATTCTCTGAACAAGAGCGAGGAACTTATATTAGGAAGTGTAAGAAAAAAAAGTATCGCCTAAAAACGTTAATTTTCTATTGTCTACTACTCGCTTTAAACATATGCTTTGTAATTATTCACCTCCCTCCCTCCCTATCCCTCGAAACCTTATTTTTTCCATTTCCCTTTAAATATAGGATGGAATTTTACTCACATGTACAAGGGGGGCTTGGAGGGAGATGTACAACTCTCAGAGGGGGGCGTGGCAATAAAATGTTTAAGAACCACTGGTCTATCTAGAGGGTTGTGGTGGACAGTTGCCTCACAGACAGAATATATTCTCTCATTAATTGTATGAGACCGTTAGGCGCTTATATGCATTAGTAATTTCGAAGACTATGATAACAATAGCATTTTGAAATATGCGCTTTTTCGTGATATTCTATTTCGGTTGATCAAATATTCTGCAAAGTCTGGAGAACTGATGGTTGCAACAACTTTTTGCAGCCTTGTCGGTTCCTTAGTGATAAGATGTTTTCAAATGTCTGATGCCCTTCTTGTCTCTCACTTATGACAATGACAGTTGACAGTGAGAAATGCGCTGCTAACCACAGCGGAATAAACAACCTTTTCCACAGTTTACGATAAATTATTTAGAACGTAACAAACGAAAACTGTAGGAAATAATTGCCTCCTCACCCACTTCAAAACAAATAGTATTTTCTTTCTTTCTTTCTTTCTTTCTTTTAGCAAATTGCTAGATATACAGGATTTTTTTTTTCAATTGCACACTGTCACATGAAAGTTTATTTACCGAATCGTGGATAGATCAGCGTTTTTTTTTCTTTTGTTTGTGGGGGGAGGGGGTGGTGGATTATCTTAGTTTATTCCACATTCAATAATGAAAAAAAATTATTCGATTAGTTTAGGTTATTGTGACGGCAACTTTCATCGGAAATTTTTCTTATTTCCATGTATGATAAAATGAATGATAAAAACAGATTTTCAGTTTCTGCGTGTATGAGCTTGAATGTAAGGATTTTACAAGATTTTTCCGTGCCCCAAAAATGCCCATCGCTCAAGTTCTGGCAAGTGACTAGAGCGTAGAACAGCGTTTTTTTTTTTTTTTTTTTTTTTTTTTTTTTTTTAACCTGGGGTACCTGTACCTTAAACCTGGGGGTACGAGACATGATAGCCAGTGCTATGGTACTGTATATATCCCACGCTTGCATTGTATTTATATTGGATGGTGGTACGAGAAAAAATTCAGATATCAAAGGGTACGGGCACTGGAAACATTTAAGAACCACTGGCTTAGAATGTCTCGATTATAATACCTGGTCCCGCTGGAAATATATATCCGGGTATGAAGGACTTTGCCAGAAAAAAAGCGTGACGTCATATCTTAAAAACTAACCGTAGAAATTTCCTTTGAAAAAAAAGAAAAAAATCTAGGATGGTACAATACTAATACTCTTTCGCTTATTCTATCGTGTGCATGCGCAGTGACATTTCGAGAATCTAACGACCCACTCTATCTTCGTTAACAAGTGCTAACTATCAGAAAATAGTTAATTCGTTACATCCAATTCCTATCCAGTCTTTTCTATACCTCTGTCAGATCTACAAGACGGAAAAATTAAATTTACCTTTTCGGTAGCGTAACGTGGTTCATTTACACTCCCTATTTTCCACAACAAATGTTTTTTATATGGACTACATAAGACTAGTTTCACTAATAGCAAATAAAAGATGCG
>NC_061107.1:7825970-7835970 GCF_015104395.2 Macrobrachium nipponense
TCGATGACGATGTCATGTTGAATGGTTTGACTTCCCTGCAATTTGTCACAACATACATCACGAAACTGCGAGAGCAATTGAGATAGTAATTTTCTCTGAGGAGATGGTATTCCTGTAAAAATAACTGGGCAAGGATTTTAGAATCTGACTGTTGGTGTTGTCTTTCCAGTTAATTAGTTGATCATCTTCAGGAAGATCTAGGAGCAATTCTGTGGAAGTTTCCTCTAGTGGTAGTATTTTCGCCTCAGAAGAATTTGAGAGATGACTTACCATTTGAGTAGGTGCTTGATATGCCTTCAACAAATTCACATGCACTAGTTGCTTTGATCGTCTACGATCAGGAGTAGAGAGAACATAGTTTTACCTTAGAAATTCTTTTGAAGCACTTTGTAAGGTCCCATAAATTTTCACGTAAAGGGGAACCGGGTATGGGATGATAGACAAGCACCTCATCTCCTGGCTGAAAAACACGAAGCTTTGCCTTTTTATCATATAAGCGGGACATCTTCTCCTGGGAATGCAAAGATTAGTATTAGCAAATACATGAAGTGATACAATTTATCTTTTAAGTCCTGTAGATATGACAAAATGTTTGTAATCTCCTCTTCTTGTTGTGAATTAGATTTTCCTTCACCATACTGAGAGTGGTACGGGGCTTTCTTCCGAACATTAATTCGAAAGGGGACACTCCAAGTGGACTCTTGTGGTACACTCGTATAATATACATCAGAAGATCAATGTCTTTATCCCACTGTTCTAGAAGTTTCCTGCATGTACTTCCGAAGTAGATTTTTAATAGTTTGGTGAACCCTTTCTAGTGCACCATTACTTTGGGGATGATAAGCAGAAGCTATATGTTATGAATATTGAATTCTCTCATAGCTTGTTGAAAAAGCTACTAGTGAAGTTTGTGCCTCTATCACATTGCAATGTCTTTGGAAATCCATAGGTGTGAAATTTTGACAAGTTGACCAATTATAGTTTTAGCATTTATATTCTTTACTGGCACTGCTATGGGATCTCTAGTTGTTGGGCAAAGAACAGTAAGTAAATACTCATTTCCTTGCTTAGTCTAGGCATTTGGCCAACACAATCTATGATAATCCTCTCAAATGGAAACTTTGGTACGGATATGGGCTGAAGAGGAGCTGGTGGAAGTCTCTCATTGGGTTGCCTGTAGTCTGGCAATGATGACATGCTTTATACACTGTTGAATGTCCTTCTTCATCCCAGGCCAGAAGAAGTCGTCAGCCAAGGTAGAGTAAGTCTTGTTGACTCCAAAGTGGTTCACATGAGAGTGGGCTAATTCAAGAAGAGCTGGAAACTAGAGAGAGTGGCACAACAAGTTGATGACAGTCAAACCATGTTGTTTGTTGCTGGTGCTTTGGAGGACCTAAAATGTCGAAAAAGCAAAATCTTTATCAAGATAAAAGTAAGGAGTTTTGGGATTATCATCTGGGTCTGCAACTTTCTTCCAAAGAGCCTTAAGGACAGGATCTTAATTCTGCAAGTCCTTGAAGTTTGATTTGGTCATATTATAAGGTCTAATGTCTTCTCTACTCTATTGCCATTATCTATAACAATTGGTTTAATTGATGCCATTTGAATAACAGCATTATTTAATTTATTGGACTCATTTTCTATAAGAATATCAGGATCAGATACTACTGGATTAACAATGGCCCCTGCAAGATCATTACCATTAAAAGCTGATAGATGAACAAGGCAAACGGATCTCGTAAACTGCAATTAAAACATTACCTTGCTAGTAAGGACACTGTAAATTCACCTCTGCCAAAGGCATGGATTTGGTGTACTGAGGTCAGAAACGGTAACATACTCATGTCTCAGTTTGAAGTCCTGTGAGGGCCAGAGCTACCACAGTTTGGGAGGATCCTGTATCCCGTAAGCAAGTCACTGGAATACCATTGACGGTGCCTTTACAAGTGAAACCGGTTTGAAGACGTCCTCATCTAATTCTTGAGCAGCAACATGAAATGTTTTTCTTATTATCCTTCTATTAGGGTTAGGAGATTCTTTCCAACATCAGACTTCTTGCACGAAGGATTAGGACAGTTCTCTATGGGGATGGCCCTTCTGCTTACAATAGGAACAATATGCTGTGGATGATGAAGAAATAGATTTGTTAAATGGTTTTATATGTTTTATGGATCAAGTAGTAATCATCAGCTAACCTGGCTGCTTTCAACAAATTGGTTTCTCCCTTTTCGAGAATGAATGTAGCAATGTTACTTGGTAATTTCCTAATAAACTCTTCCATTAAGAGAAGATTTTGTAAGGATTCAAAATCTGAAACACCTGTCTTTTGCAACCACTTTGTAAATTGCCTAACTTTGTCATTACAAATTCAACAAAAGTTTGTGAAGGCGTTTTGTAAGAGTGGCGGAACTGTTGCCGATAACCTTCAGCTGTGATGGCAAAATAAGCATCTAAAACTGCCTTTTAATCACATCATACTCCTTTACTTTAACCATGAGAGATTACATATGCTGCCTTACCTTTGAACTGGATTTCTGACAACCATTACCCATTGCTCCTGAGGCCACTTCAAGGTTTTAGCAGTGTCTTCGAACGTTGTAAAGAATACCTCTGGGTCCTTTTCATCAAATCCGGAAGTAGCTTTTTAGCTTTGAGTATGTCGAACTGACTGGGTATCTCTCCATCAGTTTTCAGCTTAATCTGTATATTTGCCGACTTCTGTTCCTTTTGTATCTCTAGTTCAGCCACTTTACACTTGTGTTCATACTCCAACGCCAATAATTCCTGATGCTTTTGAAGTTCTTCATGTTGCTTTGAAGTTCTACCTGTTGCTTTTGAAGTTCTAGTGCAGCAGTTTTCTGTGTTCTTGTTGCAAATGTATTTGAAGACGCAACTTTTCAATATTTGGATCTATTCCCAGGGGTGGCATATGCTCCAGTAAGGGATCGCAATTCATCGACGTCCTCATCCATCATCTTCGATGATTCCCTTATCTATTAAGAATTGCAGGATTTTACCAATAATGACAGCTTTCACATGTTTTGGATCGACTCAAGACCACATCTCTGGGCTACAGACAATAATTCCTGTTTCTTGGCATAACGTAAACTCAAAATTTCCCCTTTTATATCGTTCATAAATTTCTCCAAATTAAACGACATTCTGGAGGATTACCCCAAGTAATGTTAATAGAGCGATATTATATCAAGGTATTATATTCACACTAGGTTATGCCATTAATTTAAATATAGACACATTTGACACCAAGATATAACTCAATGAATTTTACTACAATTTCTCAAGACAAATTTTAATGAGACCGCAAATAGAATACACAGTCTGAAAATAGATTAACTGAAATTGGATGGCCAACATAAAGGCCGAGATCAATTAGTGATCGAAGGTCTCACGATAGCGCACAAAACATGATATCTAGATTAGCACAATATGCATGTAAGAAGTAGTTTATGGCAGAAGAGAACCTTGATTTTGGCTGTAAAATAAGGCGGGAGTAGAAGGGCTACATAGCACAGAACCCAACCAATTAATATTTAATTACTGGTCTATCCTTTATTTTACAGATACCGAATTTTGAGTGAGAGAACCATTCAGCGTACGTGTGAAGATATGAAATGCTGGATTGGATTGTTAAGAAAATAACAAAGAAAACCGTCATACAAATAACTATCACTTATATAAACAACGCACTTAAGTTTCTTTGCACTTTAAATAGTCACAAACAAAAAGACTAGATCAAATCCCGGCGGACCAGGCCCCAACTTATGACGGGACTTGAGTGAATCTTACCTGGTGGCTAGGTGTGGGGATGTTGCTGGTCTGTAATCACTCAATTATCCCTCATAAATTTAAAATATCACCACCAACAAAAATATTCTTTTTGTCTGCTTCACGTATTATTTATTTTCACCTCTATTTTAACCACTTTTAATTACCTCTCCAATCCAGCAGGATCTTAATTAAACACTAAAGACTATAGTTAATTTAATACTTAAATAAAAAAAACTTAAATTCCAATATAATTACTTTCACACGTAATATCACAAAAACACTAGTAATGATAAGCAAAAGAAAAAGATGTTTTCAACACTGCACTGAATAGTTCTCTAAAGAAAAATACAAATAACAAGTGTAACGAAAACTAAGGAATGCAAACATCTGTATGACTAAGTTAAGGAAAAGAAACCAAGGATAATGTAGAATAGTTAACATAACTGATAATAGATGGCGTTGAACATTAAACACCCGATAATTTCATAGTTACAAATAATTATTACAAATAAGTGTGACGTTCCGTCATAATATATATATAGTATATATATGTATATATATATATATATATATATATATATATATATATGATATATATATATGTAGTATGTATATATATGTATAATATATAATATATATGTATGTATGTATGTATGTAATATATGCGGGTGTATGCATACATGTCAAATCATAAAAAAATCAGTTTCAGTCATTTCATTAAAAAAATCTATTTCAAACAAATATTTTTTAATATAATTTGCATGTCAAACGAGCCAAGCGAAAGCAAAGCAATCTCATTACAAATTTTCACGTCCGCAAATTATCAAAGGACGCCGATGGGTATTTTTCATTTTCAGAGGATTTAATAAACAAACCACTGGGAGTGAAAAAAATAAAAAAACAATCGAAACGCCAGACAGGAAAAAGACGACGCACGTGTGTTTTTGATCTTTGAAAGAGAGAGAAAAAAAGAAAATAAAAGATCAGATCACAATCCAGACGACATTTCTGTCTGCTGAAAAACAAAAATAGAAGAAGAAATATGGCTTTTGATATCAAAGAAATAAATGTAAATTCCCAGGAGTCTTATTGTCGTCACAAAGGACATCTCATACAAATATTTATTACAATACAAGAAGGTTAATAACCTAATGAGCAGATCCTGCTCTATTGAACTTAGCAATAGAAGCAACGAAAAAGTCTGTCAAATGAATAAACGTTTAAATTTAATGCGTGTTTTCCTTACGTAATATTCTAAAGAATTCTTTGAAATGGATTTTCCAAAGGGTGGTTTCCTCGCTAGGGGAGCATGGGAGGTTTCTTTTCGTTTATATATATTTTCCTTTGCTGTTCTTCGTCATTTCTCTAAGAAGACAAGCTGCGTGTTTTCGTTATGTAGTATTCTATGGGAATTCTTCAATGTGGACTTTTCATGTGTTTTCCTCGCTAGAAGAACGTAGAAGGTTTCCCTTTTGTTTATTTTGGTTATTACATATTTTTTTTCCTTGGTCCTCGTCATTTCGCTAAGAAATTTTTTCCTTTCACAGCGCGCAAAACCTACCACGTTGAGGTGAAATGATTTTCTTTATTTATGCCTCCTGTCTTTCAGATCTGCTTCTCATCTGGCCTTGACATAAAAAGTTCAGTTTAATTATTAAGACGATAGAAGACTGAATTTTCCTAAGACTCTGTCTCTCCATAAACATTCCATCTTTAAGACCATATGCTCATTAACCTTTCTCTGCAGTAAAACTAACCTTTTCTCTATTGGTTTTTTGCCGCAGATGACATCTTGTAATTCAGCTGCATGTACGTACGCTTCTTGGGTACCATAGCCAAGCTATTCCCGCATCTCTCCTGCGCCTATTCTTCAAAGCAACTATCATGCTTTCTTCCAAAACGTCTAAAATTTGCACACTCCGTGTTTTAAAACCACATCAAAACATTCTTAAGGTTCTTTGCAGCGTACACTCGAACCCTATCAGAAACACCTTACGTTCCTTTTACTGTACCTCCTTTTCTATTCTCTCTCTTAGTCTTACTATCCACAATCTTCTTACAATTGATTCATAGTGTGTAACTGCTTTGAGGTTTTCCTCCTGTTACACCTTTCAAACCTTTTTACTGTCCATTTCCGTTTCAGCTCTGAATGACCTCGTAGGTACCCAGTCAGTGCTGGCTTTTGGCCTAAATTCTGTATTCAATACAGTTCAAAGATCTTCACATGGAAGGGCTCCGTGAGATCTCGTGCAGAAGTCAAATTTCTTCGCTTGGTGACCTTTGCAGAATGTGACTCCAGAGACGATAATAACCTGATGGTATATTTGAATACTTTGGGACGAATATCTTCGTCTGTGACAATCTCTCACCAACATTTCTCTGGTGGTAAAGGCAGTGAAAAGGCCAAAAAAAAAAAAAAAAAAAGTTAACTATATTTTAGTTTTATCGGACCACTAAAACAGATTACAGCTCTCCTAGGGCTGGCCCGAAGGACTAGATATTTTTACGTGGCTAAGAACCAATTTGTCACCTAGTCACGGACCTACAACTTATTATTGTGGGATCCAAACCACATTACATCGAGAAATTAATTTCTATCACAAGAAATAAATTCTCTGATTCCGCGTTGGCCGAGGCGAGAATCGAACTTCGGACCACCGGATTGGTAGCCGGGAGCGAAAACCACTCGTCCAACGAGGAACTGAAGAAGAAATCTGTATACATTTTACCAAAAGACAGGCAGCCTAGATGTCTGCATTACATCACCAAGAGATCAAATGAAGGAAAGGGGAATGGAAGAAATCGTAGAATTTTACTTCTCTTTGGACCCGCTACTCTGGTAGACGACTCCTGAAGGTTGTTCGACCCAGCGATGCCGTTTCTTCTTCAAAACACTGGTTTTAGCACTGTTAGCATATGCAGCTCTTCTGATATTTTTCAAGTTTATTTACGATTTAATGGTTAGAATGCGTATTTTCCGATGTAGAATTATTTTCCGTGACGTAAAAAAAAAACAAACTACACGACACAAGCTTAACATAAAGTATTTTTGACGAAGAAAAATAAAGGCTTTCAATAAAATTTATTTCTATAAATAAGCAGTATATGTTTTATAACCTTATTTTCATGATAAAACATAAAAAGGCAAAGTGAAGAATTTTATTCCTCAATGCCGTGGCCTGTGGTCGGAAAAGCCACGGAGGGTTGCCAGATGTCACTAGAAAGCCACGTAGGGATGCCAGATGTCACTAGTAGACGAAATTCCTCAAAACAGCAACGCTGGTTCCACCCCTATACATCATCTACTGGTGTCGTCACATACATACATAGACATACATACATACAGCTTGAAATACTGTTCTAAACCTTGACGAATCAAAGCAACGAGATGCTTTTAAAACTGAAAACTGAAACACAACACATGCAAACATTTAGCAAAAGTCCTAAATACTGAAAGCGGTTTCATCAATATAAACTCTTGTGAATTTTTAGCGAGCTGAATGCCTTTTGATCTCGTATATGTTTTTTTTAATGCTTCCATGGGGATAAATAGAATTTTTTTTTCGTTTGAATCACTTTTATCATAATTGGTTTCCAACAGGATTTCTACAAATCAGATTACAAAAAAAAAAAAAATTGTTTGGGTAATCATGAGATTTGCGACGCAAATTTCACATTTGAAAATGAACAGGGGTTCAGTTATGAACACCAGGAAAGAGAACAATTGTCAGGTATATTGTTACGTAATCCTTTCTCTGGATATAATGAGAAAAGATTAATAATGCGGAAACGTGAGGACGATGTAAAATGAGATTATCTTTGAAACTGCTTTATGATTATGGTCAAAGTATAAAATATCATTTGCACAGATAAATGAATGCTATTTGAACTCTTCAAAGCAGCAGGGAATAAAGGAATGCAGTTTAGTGCTCTGCAAAGTCCTCCAGTATAAGAAAAAAAAAAATTAAAATAGTACACCGAAGTTCCATCGACGCAATTGAGTTTTCTGTCCGGTGGTGGCCTCAGCCACGGCCCGTAAAACTCTTAGCCGCGGCAAAACTCAGCCACTGTCCGGTGGTGGCCTATGTTGTTGGTGCCTATAGCACTGCTGCCAGAAGTACGATTATGGATAACTTTAACTTGAAGAAAATAAAAAACTCTGAGGACGGACAGACCAAGCAGGGCACAATAGTTTTCTTTTTATTCGGACAAAATGTCCTTCCCCAAGAACACTTTCTTAATACTTGTTATGGCTTTTTTCATGAGGAAAACAAGAGCAGTTAGGAAACGCGAGAAATGAAAAAAAAAAAAAAAGAAAAACCGGATCTGGAATGAAAAGGACTCGGTTAGGACAGAGAGCCACGAATGGAAGCCTCTTCTTGGTCTTGTGACTCCTGAACATTTGCAGTCGCTGGCTGTAATGATGGAGAGTCATTTCTTGCAGTAGTAGTAGTAGTAGGAGTTGAAACCTTGGAGGAATAAGTGAAGCCACTCAGGTCGCTGGCCGCCATATTGGGATTGGCAACTGGGTCGATTTTAGGTACGCGACCTTGTGATGACTAAGGTGTCATACTTTTTATTTTTGATACGCTATGTTATTTTAATTCATTCTTTTAGTTATCTTGTGTGCGTCCTCTTCTGCTTACGGTACACATAATTTCGTACTCCATTTTTATCCGCAAGACAGTTAACACGTTTACTGAAACTATAATGTCTTGATGAAAAAATAAGTGAATTTGAGGGAAGTGAAGCTACTATTGAATTCATTTTGGTATTCAACACCTTATTTGACATATCAAATTCTCGACATCTAAATACCAAAGGATTTAAAAGACCAATTCAGAAGAATAATGCAAGTGATATTAAAGATTTTCTAGTAAAAGCAGAAACATATATCAGATCTTTGAGACTTCCGGATGGTAAGACATTCTTAAAATAAGATCGAAAAAACTGGTTTCATTGGCTTTCTCTATTGCATACGAAGTCTTCAGATTCTGTTACGAAACCTGTATTGCATCAGATGGTGGGCCTTTACAATTTTTGATGACCTACAGATTCAGTCCAGGATCATATTGAACTATTCTTTGGTCAAGTAAGAAGTATGGGAGGCCATAATGATAATCGAACAGCGAGTCAATTCTCTGCTGCTTACAAAAGGCTGCTTGTACATAATGACTTAATGCCATCAGAGTCGGTGCCCAAATTAACTGCTTCAAGCAGCATAAAAGAGCAGGTTGCAGTAAGGAATATAAATGCTTTTGTTTCAAGACATTGAGGTTTAGAAGTTCAAGAAGCATATTCAGATGGCAAGGAAGATGATTATGATTATATTCCAAACCATTACCACTTGTCAAAATGTTCAAATAAAATAGCAGCTTATTTTGCAGGCTTTATTGTTTTTAAGTTAAAAAAAAGTCTTTACAGTGTGAGGTCTGTATTGATGCATTAACGTTAACAGACGCTAATTTTCGTCACACCCTCATCAAATTAAAAACCAAGGGAAAATTGGTGTATCCGTCAAATGATGTTATTGATATATGCAATACATGCGGAAAAAAATATGAGGGAAATGTTGTCCTGCAACAACACACTGGGGAGAGTTAACTTCCATAAAATAGTTAGTTCAGTATTGTCAGCTTACAGCGGCAAAACAATATTTTGAGAGTTCGATTATCACGTGCATGATACTCAACCATTGGACAATCACTTGCACTTATTGATTAAAACAATAACTGAAAAATATTTGCAAGTGAGATATAATTATGCTGGTAAGCGGATTACAGCTAAACTTCAATCGCAGGTCGCAGGAAAGAGTCGCCATATATATACTAAGTTAATTCATTTTAGCGGTCAATAATTCCTAATAGTTGGCGATAACAAACATTAAGGACTAAGGAATTAGCAGACATAAAGAGAATAGCTTTAAATTTGTGCCAGTAATTGGTTAAAATGTATATAAGATTATGAAAAATTTGTATTGTATTTCTGAGTAATAAAGTAAGGTACTATGTATGATAAAATAATTAACTATGTTCTTTAAAAGAATGATAAAATGTCAAACAGTTTTCGCCTCCATTTATGCCATGAAAAGACGCATTATGAAAATAAAAGATGGGAAAAGTAACTGAAGCGTTTCTGTTAATCCTTATGGTGTGGTCTCTCTTTTGCCAGTCCTAGGCGTGGCAGCCACGTGGTAAACTGGCTTCACTTT
>NC_061107.1:7838470-7855970 GCF_015104395.2 Macrobrachium nipponense
TCGCATGTATGATTTTTTTCGGAAGAGTTACCGCGCGGACGTAAGGAAAAAGTTTTTTCATAAATTCACCATAAATCGAAATATTGTGGTAGAGACTTCCAATTTGTTGCAAAATTAAGGTAAATAGTTGAATATTACTACAATATAAGCGTTTTAGCTTACAATTGCGTTTTTCGACCATTTCGGTAGAGTCAAAGTTGACCGAAGGTTGAAATTTTGGCACTTATTGTTATTTATATGGAAATATTTCAAAACTTATAAAAGTTACAATCATGATTATTTTTTTTTTGTATTTTAAATGAAATTGCGCACATTTTCATATATAATACTTCATGTAACGGATAATTTAAAACGGTGCAAAAATGATGTCAAAGTGACGAAATAATTTTTGAGATGTGTCACTGATACTTTTTAGTGCGATAAGTTAGAAATTCGGGCTTGCGCGCCTGCGTAACGATTGTAAACAAAACAACGCCTTGATCCGTGAACTCCCAGCATCCCCCAAGGCGCGTGATTCAAAAGTTTTTGGCTGGTAGGCCTATAAGTATTTTTCCGCGAATTTTTAAAAAAACTTTTTTGAGCCGACGTATGGTACGTCCATTCGGAAATCGGGGGAGATTTTTACTCGACGTTTAATACGTCCATTCGGCGTTTAAGGGTTAAGACTTTTAAATATTGGGGGTTTAACTGAGTTAGTTTGTTTGTGAGACTTGATTTATTGTCTTTCCATTGCTAAATAAATGTTGTATTTTTGTAATGCAAGGGTCTCATTTGATGACCTGTTAGAATGGTGAGAGGTGGAGAGAGAGAGAGAGAGAGGTCGCGAGCCATTGGTCGCTTGGAGAGAGAGATTGTCGAGAGAGAGATTGTGTGCATCGGTTTGCCTGACGCTCGGAGTTCCACGTTTACCAAATAAATAACGAGATTAATACCTCGTTAACATATATATATATATATATATATATATATATATATATATATATATATATATAAGCTAATACCACAGGCAAATGATAGGCAGAAATCCAAGCGCTTTTGTCTTTACTAAGACGTTGCTAGGAAATGCTAGGATTTCTGCCTGTCATTTTCCTGTGGTATTCGCTTATTTAATGAGGTTCACGTGCATCTACTGTGATTTTTGAAGCATATATAGACGTATATATATATATGTATATATATATACATATATAAATGTTAATCACATACTGCGCCATGAATTAACCCTGTTGCTGGGATAGGATTACCAGATGGTCGGTTTCGTATTTCTCTCCGCCCATGTCCAATTCTTTGACGCAAATCAGACCCGTGGGAGCGACAAGATTGCAAAAGGTCTATTTATACACTCGTGTGAGATTATTGCGCATACTTTGATAACACGGGCCGTGCATCCTTTTCAATAATGATAAAAATGAATAAGATATAGGAGAATAATGCCGATTTTGCCATCTGTAATGGAAAATTGAGAAGTAGGGCGTAAAATGATGTAACATAAAACATTCTTAAGTATCTCTCTCTCTCTCTCTCTCTCTCTCTCTCTCTCTCTCTCTCTCCCTCTCTCTCTGGATGACTCATATTCATAGTTTTTATTCAAAGTTTTGACTGATGGATGCGAGGGACTTGCTGACAGGCGAATATATTAGGGCTTGTGCCTTGGTTGATAAGGCGCCCTATGAGGTAATGTTAGACTTGCGATAATCTATACGCTAAGTCGGTTGGTATTGCACTTCCATCTTCAATGGAGTGTCTGGGGTTTTGTAGATCACTTACGAAGTCGGTATTATCTTTACGACGATGTGTTAAACTCATGGTTCGGTGAGGTTCTTGTAGAAAACACTAAGTATAAAAAATTATATATTCTTCTGAAGTTTTACATGGTGAAGATCAGGTATGATTGTACAAGTCTTCTAATAACGATAGCTTGATCGCTTCTGCCAATGATGATGGCTAATCCTATTCCTCTACATGAAAAAGCTTAGGTAAAGAGGTACAGGTCTTCTAATGACGATCACTAACTCTGTTCTGCTCGTCTACCATCTCTGTTACAAGTTATGAAGGAATAGACAGTAGTTCGAACATATGAACATACATACCAATGACATAGTTTCATACGAACACACAATCAAATGAGACACGCTACAGATCACGTAGGCCGTTTGAATCATAGGTCGGGGTAGTTGTCTCAAGCAGGGAGCTTGGACTGTTTCAAAACAAATGAATGACCACAGATGACGGCATGTCAACTTAGCCTACATACTTATTGTATACGTCATCTTTAGCGTCTCTAGTCTGATCACATTCCTGCAAGCAATCTTTTATATATATGGACTAACATTCCATATTTTTATTATGTAAACACTTACATTAGCTCGGTCAGCTACCAAAACCAACTACTGAATATTACTCAAACTCGACTTGCATTTGACTTATAGGAGTGTGAACAGACACTATGTGAATATATATATATATAAAGTAACTAAAAATTCATTGTGTACATGAATTGATTCAAGTAATAAAATATAAAACAATGATATTGGTAAATAATAGTGATCACGTGATATATAATGATACAGTTTTTTCACTTCATCTCATTAAGATACATATGCTACAGAAAATACTAATGTACTCTGATAATTGCATAGAATGAAGATTAACATGATAAAAATCATATTTTAATGATAAAAAATTTCATATATGAATTGATAACATTATAATGTTTATGCTGATTGATTCGTTGATTTTTACGCTAAATGTTATATATCTGATTCATTAATTCATATACTAACTCATAAATAACTGCAGATATTGGTAAGATAAAAGGTAACAGATTGATTATAGGCTACCTGATTTGTTATACATATGTATATGGATTCATATAATTATGATTAATATATGTGCACTTTAAATAGATTCCTATTGCGTACCACGCAAAGATATATTAGATTCTGTTATTTATGATCATTTATATAAGAGATTCCTATTGCGTACACGCAAAGATATATTTCGACTCTGTTATTTATGATCAATTATATATAGGATACATGATACTTTATATATATAGGATACATGACCGAGGTTATACTACTTCACTTTCAACTAGCTTTCGAACAACTTTTCGTCCATTACACGTTCCGAGGCAACCACCTTTAGCCAATGAAACGGCCTTTTTCAATGGTTAAACAAGGGGAAAATTTGCCTGGGGGGGTCCACGTTCTATTTTTTGCGCTCATACTTATTCTCTGCATCCTAAGCTACACGATTACGTTCGCGATGAATAAAAAAAACATCCCCAGCACGAGTCCTTCGCCAGCAAAGTAGAGTTGAATATCCTTCGGGTGGGTCGTAATTGTCGGAAGTATGTCCCTTTTGTAGTCGAATTCCGACAGCCGCTGGAGCGTTCCGCATTAAAACGAGATTAACGACGAGATACGGTGTCGGTCGAAGAAGTCCATGAAATTCCTTTCACATTGTAGGCGGTTGTTACTTGACTGTAGTCGTCCGCTGCGAACGAACGATTTTGAAGTTGCCGATGTGAAAACTCTCGTACTGCAGGATACTGTAACCAGGTTCCATTAATCAGCCTGCAAGTGAAATTATACTTGTCACAAGGCAAAGTAAAATTCAGACGACATCCAAATACAGGGGAGGGGAGAGAGCCATTTAGACCAGACTTAACCCACATGAATTCGCTGATATTTTGGAATTCAAAAGAGTCCGCTGTACAAACTTTTTATCCATGGCATTAACAATGAGGAACCTATCCAGGTCTATGATGACTTGTAAAAATATCCATAATTATAAAAATAAATAGATATCATTACGAATCTCAAAGAAAATTCGATATTACTGGTAGTAAGTTACTAGACAAAGAAGTGGAAAACGGAGCTAATTGTAAGATTGCCAGGCAACATAAGAGTCAAAGAGAAGATTAATCATGATTCTATGTGCCCTAACAAAAGTTTCATATTCAATTTTCTCGTGCGCATCCTCTCGAGGTTAACTTTTAAAACATTATTAATAGGTAGGAGAGCAACGAAAAACCCACTATGTAACTAATTTCTATATAAACTTTGGGTTTTTCAAGAAAATGTGACATTTTCCCATGAATGTTTTACTTAATTGTAATAGGCTAATGTTGCAAGTAAATTTTGCATATATACATATCTTGATACTTCTAAATGTCTATGAGGTTCAGAAAAAAAATTAATTCATTTTGTTGTTATAGAAATTCTATTTGCTTATATTGTTCATTAATTTTAAAATGATTACAAGTCCTTAACTAATTGCATTACACACACGGATAAGAATATGTTATGTGGCCTGTCATGTGACCTATGAACCACATGTGAAGTTCATGAACTAAGCATTCCTTTCTCCAGTCAATCTGCTTTTGCAAGCAGAGACGACACACAGATGAAGCCTGTGTAAGCAGATTATTGAGGTTAAAAGGAACAAATGCTGATACGGCAATGATGACGTCGTCACTTGGCAGGAGATTGCTCTCAGCCAGCTAAGAGTTACGTTACTTGCTGTAAGAGATACGACTTTAGTATTTGCAAATGATATTTTAGTGTTTTTAATTCTCCACCCGCAGGAGAAGAATGTCTGAAAAAAAAAAAACAGTACCAAAATTGAACAATATATTAGTTTCATGTTGGAAAACTGCATGATTATGTTAAATTAAATATTCCTTATTGAAACTAATGAAAAGGTTTCCATACAAATTCTATATATATTATTAGCCCTGTATAAGATTCATATAGGATTATTTCATAGATAACATTTTCACTTCTAGACTTCCTGACTTTAAAATCTCTTTTATTTTATTTTATTTATTATTATTTTATTTATTTATTTATTTATTTAATTTTTTTTTTTCATTGACTACGAATATAAATCACGGGACAGACAATATGTCAGTAGATTTTGGATATGTGTTTTTGAACTTTTAGCTTATTTGTCATTACTAAAGCGTTAAGTTAGAGTTCAAATCTTTACGCATATATATTTTGGTTACGTTTTGCTTATGATTTTATCGTGATTCCTTTTTGTATTATAATTTGTAACCCTTCCGACTTCTTACGGAGTGTATTATATTGACTCCACTTGTATCCATATTTATTTTATTTTTTTTATATTTATTTATTTATATATATTTGATAAATTAATGGTTGGCTTGAATATGTGGAAAAGTGTTCTAGCGGCGTACCGTATAAGGCTACTTGCGGCGGGATTAATTCTATAGATACAAGATATAACTGATAAAGGTATTTAAAACCGCGAGAACCGCTATAATCCAGTTTGGATCCAATATCACGAGTTGTAACTCGTAAGACATTGACACTTTTTTTATTTATCTCTTATTCTACCAAACCGATTGACTCTGGGTGATAAAATATATTATTGGTTTTCTTAATGGAAAGGAATTCACACAACGTGTTAAGGAGATTATTATTGATTTACACCACCCGAGTCACAGATTATTATGTGTTGAATTCCATATTTACTGATTTAGCACTCAAAATATTTCGTAACGCACTCAATTGCGGTGTTTGTTTTTAGTGCTATTAATTCTATATAACGTGTCAAGGAACTATTAACACTAAGAAGTGTTTATTCCTCTGTCAGACTCGTAATTCTGTTAATAATTCTACGTATATTCTTTCAAGGATTGATTTGGCACAGGATAGGCTCCTAAACTGACAGGTGTCTTAGTGTATCCCTTGTTTTCATGACACGTGTTACAATTAGTTATGTGCTTTTTATATCTGTAAGCATTGTAGGCCAGTAAAATAGTGATTTGGCTTTCTGTGACATAGGAGGGAACCCTGGATGACGGAATGCAACCAGTTTATGACGATTGGTATGAAAGAGATTATTATTACTACCTGGTCGTTAGTCATCTGCTGTGTTCTTCGGGTTTTCCTCGTCACAGACCTACATATAATATTACATTTGATTACATTATTCTGATACACATACTTTAAATGTACTTTTGCTTTAGGGTTTCTGCTCAAAAGTGTTTATTGTTTTTGCTTAGCCACTGACCCTGTTTCCGTTTCGAAGTGTTTATTGTTTGGTGTTTATTGCTGCTTATCGCTGTTGACACTTGCTTTGTTCAGTTTGTAACAGTTCTGCGCTCCGACCCAGATATTCAATGCTCGCGATCTCTTGGGTTAAGGAATTTTCTTGTTTAGATACGGTTTTAACAATAGGTACGGATGTTTCTATATCTTTTAGTCTAATTAATGGTTCTTTGCTGTATGGTGCGGGATTGCGGGATAATGCGTCAGCTATGATAATTGCTTTCCCAGGTAGATATCTTATCTTGGCTCCAAAAACCTGAATGATCATTTGTCACCGAGTTCCTTTTGGACTGTGATTAAAGCCTTTGAAAAACTCGGTAAAGGACTCATGTTCAGTAAGGACTTTATCAGGATAGCCATAGATTATGAACTTAAGATGTACTAGTGAGTTAAAGATACCTAGCCCTTCCTTGCCTATTACTGCATATTTACTTTCAGAGGGCTTTAGTTTACGTGAATAAAAAGCTATAGGAAAGAACTGTTTATCATATTACTGAAGTAGTATCCCTCTTACCCCTTGGTCTGAGGCGTCTGTTGCAATAAAAAAAAAATTCCTTATTTAAATCAGGGATTTTTAAGTTAGGTAAGCTGCATTATTCCGCTTTTAAGATATCGAACGCCTGTTGATGCTTTTTAGACCATAATTAATCTACGCTCTTCTTCGTAAGATCTGTTAAAGGAGCTGCTATGATTGAAGAGTTACATATTTGCATACGATTGTAATACCCACTACAGCGCAAAAGTGCTGTATCCCCCATTTTACGTTAATAAGTACCGGAAAGTTATGAATAGCCGACACCTTACCATGGACTACTTTTAAGACCTTGACCAGACACATAAAACCTAGATAAACATGTTCGGTTTTAAAAACTCACATTTATATATTTTACTCTGAGATTATTTGTCTTTGTCTCTGTAGCACTAGCTCTAGTTTATGTGAATGTACTTCTAAGGTATTAGAAAAGATTATAAGACCAACCAATAGGCATGTAGGGTATCCCCTAAAAATCTCCAAACACTATATTGTAATTGGGGTGCAACGTAAGCCGGAGGCATACGTAAAAATTGATAATGTCCCCTGAGTGTGCTGAAAACGGTGTATGAGGTACAATCACTTAGGTAATGGTATCAGGTAAAAGCCTTTAATTAAGTCCAAGCTGGTGAAAAATTTTATTCTAACCTAACAGAGATAAGATGTCGTCGGTACATGGCACTGGAAACTATCGGGAGTCGTTTCCTTGTTTAAGCGACAGAATCTACGCAGATACGCCAAGTCCGATCTTTTATGGCATGACGTTTGAGGGAAAAATTATATTAGCTTATTTGATTTCCTAATGGCTCCTATTACTAACATTTTTCAACTTCGTCATTTATCTCTATTTTGAAATTTCATGGGGTTATTTGTCCTTAGACCGTATTTAGTTTTCAGTGACATCCGTTTTTCTCCCAGAGATCACTCGCTAGTGGAGAAACTTCCTGGTATTCAGGTAAAAGATAAAAAAAATTTCTGCTGAATCACCTCTGCTTGAATGACTTTACGGATATTACTTAGATAGATTAACAGAGAGATTCATCCACGACTGATTGGGCGGGATTAAAAATTAGCAACAATAAAAAAAATGCGATATTTATATGTATAAGTTTTGTGGATTACTAGATTAACATGTTGCGGCGAGTCAACTGTGTCTAGGGCTTTGTTCGCGGAAATCGTTATATTTCAGAGTGTCGGGAAGGATTAAAATTTCATTTCCCAGCAAAGTCTTTTTACACGCACTAAGACATTCGAGGGTGCATGCTTCTCGAGATTTTGCGTGCAAAGTGCGACTGCGGTTGTGGGAGAATTCTGTTGGGTCATTTGAACAATGTTACGATTTATGAGACAAATGTATAGTTCCTTTATATAAGTTATTATTTGATTAACTGTCTCATTTTTGTTCAAACGGATTTTAATATGTTTGAAGGTTTATAGGAACTTTCCCTTTGATAAACACGCCTTATTTTGCAGGATGTAAGATAATATTTTTGTATACCCCTAGATGGATCTTACAATTACACTAGATACAGATCAATGTTTTTTATAACTATAGAGGTATCTGTAAGCGCTCGCTTATCCGGACTTCTCATTAGGGAAGTTCGAACAACAGACGGTGAGTCCGTAAATACAGGATAATACGTGTACTAATGAAATAAATCAAGATATTCTAATTTTTACGGCGCGTACAGTCGGGCTTAATCCACCACTACTTATAATAAACATGTATTGTATTAAAAAAAAAAAAACGAAAACCTGCTCTGATTACTTTATACGGTCGTGTGATGCATAGGGAAATTCCTTTTTAATTTTAAAAAGGTATTTGGGATGTATGATCCAACATCGCTTTTCCCCACTCTGCTAGAGTCGCTTATTGTGTGGAATTTGCTTTGCTTTGAACACTTCGGCAGTTTTTTTGACTGACCTTGACCGCTTGACTATGGTGACACAGTCACCGAGTTTGCTTGTTTGATTCTGAACGGGCTACTGTTTCTATTTCTTTTTGTAATAATTAGGATCCTTCTCTTTATTACCATCGGCAACGTATTGTGTGTTTTTTTTAGCATTATGTTTGCTGGTTACGTATAAAGCAATGAATGACGAACTATTAGGTAGAACTGAGCGATTACTAATAAGACAAGTTATCACTACTGCATTCAATATTAACTGTTTGTACTTCATTCTTTGCTAAAATTTGAAATAGTGAGGGATCCTGGTCAGCGCATTTAGCCTGATGAAAGTTTTTTACAGACATGTTATTCCTTGCAATCCAGCCATATTTTTAAAGTTGAGTTGAGTCATTGAGGTTCGATATTTTATATAACTCAAAAAAAACTCAAGGCTAAAACTGCGATCGGGACTTTGCAAAGGAGCATTTATTGTCATGACCCGAAATAGTGTTACCTCTAATTTATATAGATTTGTACGGGTGTTCCACTTGTTTTTTGTGTGTTTTCTAATCACTACGTTGCTTAACGACCCTATCCATGCATCTGTATAAATACAGACGTCCACTGCGTAAACGCATATTCACTGTTTAATATAATTTGTTACGTAAGGGATTAATAATCACCCAAAATGATAAAATTAACATAGTATATAGTATATGATTATGTTATTTCAGTAGAACTTCTGGAAACAGACACTCAAAGATAAAAACTCGCAGTAGCGAAATCTCAATGATGTAGATAATTTCTGTAAAAAAGTAAGATTAAGAATGTCTCGTAACTTCAGCCACAGGAATAACGAAATTCGACCTGCAAAGGAAACACTCAAAGTTACTCCCAAATGAATAAAAAATTGTACTTAGCTTGCTTTTGTGGGAAGTCACGGTGTTCCGATAACGACACACGGCCTTGGTCCTCCTCCTCTATTTAGCGGATGACCTGGTTTGGCTTGAGTTTCCTCCAGCGCGTTGTTTCGATGATTCGAGCCCTTGAAAGATCCGATGCTGCAGACGCGTTCGGTTTGTTTCTTGCAGTGCCGGAAACGCTCACTAACGATGTTTTCTTGAATGATTCTAATGAGAGACGAAGCTTGCGTTGTCGTAGGAAAAGGACACGTCGGTTTTGTTTCTTGAAGTTATTCACTAAACAATGATACTAAGTTGCTTGAAGAATCTGTTGCTTTCGTCGTCGTTGAAGAGTTCTTATTGTTTTCTGAAGTCGCTCACTAACGATGATACTAGGTTGCTTGAAGAATCTGCTGCTTCCGTCGTCGTTAACTTCTTATGATACATGATTTATTATTCTGGTTTTTTCTTCGTAGGACGTTGTAGAGTTCTTCTGGTACGCTGGCCACCAATATTAGGGCTTGTGCCTTGGTTGATAAGGCGCCCTATGAGGTAATGTTAGACTTGCGATAATCTATACGCTAAGTCGGTTGGTATTGCACTTCCATCTTCAATGGGAGTGTCTGGGGTTTGTAGATCACTTACGAAGTCGGTATTATCTTTACGACGATGTGTTAAACTCATGGTTCGGTGAGGTTCTTGTAGAAAAAACACTAAGTATATAAAAAATTATATATTCTTCTGAAGTTTTACATGGTGAAGATCAGGTATGATTGTACAAGTCTTCTAATAACGATAGCTTGATCGCTTCTGCCAATGATGATGGCTAATCCTATTCCTCTACATGATAAAGCTTAGGTAAAGAGGTACAGGTCTTCTAATGACGATCACTAACTCTGTTCTGCTCGTCTACCATCTCTGTTACAAGTTATGAAGGAATAGACAGTAGTTCGAACATATGAACATACATACCAATGACATAGTTTCATACGAACACACAATCAAATGAGACACGCTACAGATCACGTAGGCCGTTTGAATCATAGGTCGGGGTAGTTGTCTCAAGCAGGGAGCTTGGACTGTTTCAAAACAAATGAATGAAAACAGATGACGGCATGTCAACTTAGCCTACATACTTATTGTATACGTCATCTTTAGCGTCTCTAGTCTGATCACATTCCTGCAAGCAATCTTTTATATATATGGACTAACATTCCATATTTTTATTATGTAAACACTTACAAATATACATATGCATGTGCGTGTGTATTTGCATACAGATAGAATCATCGTTGGTATACTAACTGCTAAATTAAATTTTATCAGGTCACCTGAATGAATTGATATGGTTTTTTTTTTTTATTTATTTGGTCACATCAATTTAAAATTTAGATTGTTCGTCTAAACATAGAAGGGTACTCGCGTTTGTTGGCTCGACAAAAAGAACAAAATATTCTTTTAAATAATATCTTCATCTGTTACAAATCTCCATTACTCTGGCAACTTTCCAGAGCTCAGGTTACGCATTCCAACTCCGGTCTAGCGCTGAATATGCGAGTTCGCTCTCTCTCTCTCTCTCTCTCTCTCTCTCTCTCTCTCTCTCTCTCTCTACGTAAGAGAAATCTACACAAAAATATCAACCATTGAATGAAAGTCCACCTTCCTGCTTCACTTGCTTCAAAAACGTACTTTGTGTTTTTTTTTTTAATGAACACAAAAATAAAAATTTAAAAATAAACTGAAAATATTTTATCAATTGCAGAACGAAAATCTCGCCTTCGCCTTTACTTTGAAAAAGGATTGTAGCAGTTTATTTATTGATTTATTTGTGTGCGTGCAAACTTGTTTATATATATATATATATATATATATATATATATATATATATATATATATATATATATATATTATATATATATGTGTGTGTGTGTGTGTGGGTGTGTGTGTGTGTATATATATATACATAGACACACACATAAATATCACACCACACACACACACACACACCCACACATATATATATATATATATATATATATATATATATATATATACCACATATATATATATATATATATATATTATATATATATCTATGTATTATATATATATATATATATATTATATATATATATGTATATATATATATATATAAATATATATATATTAATATATATAATATTTTTTTTTTTTTTTTTTATATGTTATATATATATATATATATATATCTATATTATATAATATAATTATTATTTATATATATATATAGTTATTTATTTTTATATTTATATAATATATATATCTATATATATATATATATATATATATATATATATATATATATATATAGGTATATATATATATATATATATATGTGTATAATATGATATATATATATATATAAATATTAAGAAGAAAAGAAATTAAATAAAAAATACGAGAGAGTTACCTGTCTAGAAAATCTCTCCAGACTTGCGCTTAGGCATTGCCTCTTTTATGCCATTTTTTATTTTTGCCCCTGTCTCTTATTCCCTTTCTTTCTTTTTTTTTCCTCCGTGCGTTATGAGCTTTGTCAAGGTTTGGCTTTTGAGCTGAGAGAGCTTATCCCGGCGCGATCTGCCTTCGAAAAAGGCAGAGGAGAGCTTAGCGTGAATAGTGCTTTGCCTGGTGAGGAAGGGGGGGGAGGCGGGGCCTGCTCAGGGATTTGTAATCATTTCCGTTTTACTCGGAGTCTGTTATCCGAGTCTTACGTCCTTCCCTCGCTATACAGAATAGAATAAGTCATTCTATTCACATACAGAAAATATCAATTGTATCCAATCATGGAATATAGAATTAAGGATATATTCGCGTTTGTCAATCGAACCTATTTCTTTGCGATCACGTTAATTTCATTTATATTTACTTCAGTTGGTTCATTTTTTTCTCGCTTTCAAGAACGAAACTCTCTCTCTCTCTCTCTCTCTCTCAGAAAATATAAATATATACTCTATATATATGTATAATATATATATATTTATATATATTATATATATATTTATATCATATATATAAAATATATATTTTATATATATACTATATATATGTAAATATAAATATATATTCATATATATGTATAATATATATTTATATATGTATATATATATATATATATGTATATATATATATATGTCATATATATATTTATATAATATATATATATATGAATATATATATATATATATATGTATATATATAATATATATATATATATATATATATATAGAGAGAGAGAGAGAGAGAGACGATGAGGAGAGAGAGAGAGAGAGAGAAATGACAAAGTAAATCAATATTTATATATATATATATATAGAGAGAGAGAGAGAGAGAGAGAGAGAGAGAGAGAGAGAGAGAGAGAAAGTAAATCTTTACCACCATAATCTCAGCTTACCAAACAGCCAATGCTATGTTACTTTATCTCCCAGGACATGCAATCATTTTTGTGTGCTTGCCGCTTTCCTAGAGGCAAAAATAACCACATACGCAATATTATGACGACCATGGGAGTGAGACGAGAAGTCACAAGCAAAACAAAATATACTTTGGCTTTTGTAAAGCAAAATATTTGCGTCATTTCAATTCTATTATTCAAAACTGACTAATCCAAGAAACTACGTTCAAGAATTGAGATTCTAAACAGAGCGATAAGACCAGTTTTAATGCGTGGATCGGAAAAACATAGGCTCCAAGAAGGAGAGTTGCAAGGATTAGGACGTCTCAATGACTTGTTAGTCCATCCTAAGAGGAGACATCGTGTGCTCACTTCTCTGTAGGAGCAGGTTTTACGGTGCATTCACGGTGTCCTAATGATGTTGTCTAGGAAGTGAAGCTTGAGAGAATAGAGACGAGAATTCTGAGGTGGATTATGGGTACATCGCAGGCTCAGTAAAGATTGCAGAGGTGATAAGTGAGACACGACTGTGGTGGGTTGGGCATGTGTCGAGGATGGATGACGAGGAGAAAGTGAAGAGGACTTGGGAACGAAAACCTGTTAAGAGGAAGAAGATCGAGAGGGAGACAGAGAATGAGATGGCGAGATGAAGTGAAGGAAGATATGGAGAGAAGAGGTTTGATGGAGGATGATGGTGTCTTTGATAGAAGGCAGTGGAGGAGGAGAAGGCGCATCAGGCAACCGACCCTTTAATGTCAGTATAACGGTGGGGAAGAAGAAGAAGAGGAAGAAGACAGTGGATTAAAAAAATTGCAGCTGTTCCCAGGAAGATTATAATCTGCAAATATCTGGCTTCTATAAAAAAAAAAACAGTAAAATGATGCACAATAAGAATTAACCGCTAAAGAAAAACGTATGATAAGAAGTAATCAAAATAAGTGCTTTTCGCACAGCATATTAATTCGTTCTAAGTGGGTCTCTTGCATCAACGTGTGATGACTTAATCGTATGAATTTCGCTGCAAGATTGCTTAATATCCTTTCAAAGCTTTTAGTGCATATTCTGCAATATGTGGCTTAATTCATCCTCTTAATTACGTAGTTCATATAACAGTAAAATCATTTTGTTTACTGTCATTTGTTCTGATACTTATCGTACTCGGAAGCTGACGTATATCTGCATGCATTATTCAGATCACCTTTGATTGCTGTCTTGGCCTCGATCAGTTGTCAGTAAAGTGTATTATTTCAATACCCACAAAAATTCATTCCATGTGACCTCTATATACCAATCCCTGTCCTTTCGGTCGGTGCGCAGTTAGCGTAATTGAAGTATCCCCAAGCAGAAGACTTGGATAGCAATGTTTTTAATTATTCATAAGCTCATGACTTACAATCGCTACCTGATTTACCTTTCCGGCAGAGTAGGCAAACTAATCAGCTTTTCATTTATCAAAATGATATTGGAGACGCTTGAGGAAACTGATGTTTTAATTTTTTTTCTTCTTCTTCTTCTTCCTCTTCTTTCTCTTCTTTCCATCTCTATCCCTATTCGGGGTCGCCGTTTTTAATGAGTCTCTTCCATCTACCTCTGTCCTGTGTGATTTCCTCCCGTACTCCCTTCTCCCTCATATCATCTCTGATGCAATCTCTCCTCCACCTGGTCTTAGGTCTTCCTCTCCTTCGTGTTCCATCCACCTCCATCACTTCTCTTGCCATGTGTTGCTCTTCTCTTCTCTTCTCATCAGGTGGCCATACCAGTCACTGCTAACTGATCATTTTCACAGCAGACGAAACGAACTCAGTTTATTCTGTGAAAGAATAGGATAAAACTCTGAGTTTTTTAAGTATTAATTTGGTCACCACTCTTTATTTCTCTAGACAGAATCTATAGTAGATTCACATCAACCGTGCATTTGATGTCTAGGCCAGTCCCTTACGACGCTCCTCCTGATTGGCTATTGATAAGCCAGTCACAGGGCTGGAAACTCTCAGTCTCTCTCGAGAGAGAGTTCCCATAGGCAGGATGTATGTTCTACCTCTCCTGAGGGATACTTGTGAAAGACGTATCCCTCAGGAGAGGTTGAACATAGATCCTTCCCATGTGAACTCTCGAGAGAGAGACTGAGGAAAGTTTCCAACCCTGTTACTAGCTTATCAACAGCCAATTAGGAGCGTCGTAAGGGACTGGCCTAGACATCAAATGCACGGTTGATGTGAATCTACTATAGTTAAGTACATTTGTATATACTTGCGCTACTGAGTGGTAAAATGAAACGTGGCCAAAAGTCTCTTTGTGAATCAGCTGAGATCCGTCCAATAGACAGAGCTTCTTCTCAGAGGCCGCCTCTGCCACCGTTTGGACAGATGGACTGGGTAATATACGTCAGGTGCCTCCCAAAGATCTTATAGTGCTTAGCACTGGACTTCAGTGGTGTTATCTCGATCTCGATTTGCAGCTGAAGGGGATATAGACCATGAGTCACTACAAAGTCTCCTTTATGCTAGAAGTTCTTGTTAAGTGATTTAGAAATCCTATTAGAATGAGCACCATATTCTTTGGGAGCTTGAATTTCAATTCAGTGGAGACTGTGGGCTTGCTAATTATGAATAAGGTTTATCATATGAATAATAATGATAATATTAATAATGTTCTTTAAGGTCCACAATAACATACTGATGGTAGCAGTGGTAATATTTTATAAAACTATATTATATAGATTTATAAGATTTTACTACTGCTACCATTCAGTAGATTATTGTGGACCTTAAAGAACACTATTATTATTATTATTATTATTATTATTATTTATTATTATTATTATATTTTTTTATTTTTTTATTATATATTATTATTATTATTTTGGAAGGAGACCCTCTTTCAAAACAAGTCTTATTGAAAGATATTGCTGCATCAGCTGCATTCACTTGTAAATAGTCTTCTCTATTTTTCTAATAATAGCTTTCTCTCTGCTATTACAACTGGCGAGTATTGCGCCGATATTACTCATCAGGAGCAGTCAATTCTGCTCCGATCCACTGCCGTGATCATACTCGGATGATACCGAGAGAAACGTTGGCCAATATATTTAACTTATATTTTGACCTATTTGTTCATTTACTGTAACAAATTAATAAATTTGTGACAATTATCCCTGGAATAATTGACTGCTCCTGATGAGTTAATATCGGCGCAATACTCGCCAGTTGTAATAGCAGAGAGAAAGCTATTATTAGAAAAATAGAGAAGACTATTTACAAGTTGAATGCAGCTGATGCAGCAATATCTTTCAATAAGACTTATTATTATTATTTGCTCTATCACAGTCCTCCAATTCGACTGGGTGGTATTTATAGTGTGGGGTTCCGGGTTGCATCCTGCCTCCTTAGGAGTCCATCACTTTTCTTACTATGTGTGCCGTTTCTAGGATTAACACTCTTCTGCATGAGGACCTGGAGCTACTTCAGCCTCTAGTTTTTCTAGATTCCTTTTCAGGGATCTTGGGATTCGTGCCTAGTGCTCCTATTGATTATGGTACGATTTCCACTGCCATATCCCATATCCTTCTTATTTCTATTTTCAGATCTTGATACTTATCCATTTTTTCCCTCTCTTTCTCTTCAACTCTGGTGTCCCATGGTATTGCGACATCAATGAGTGATACTTTCTTCTTGACTTTGTCAATCAACGTCACGTCTGGTCTATTTGCACGTATCACCCTATCCGTTCTGATACCATAGTCCCAGAGGATCTTTGCCTGATCGTTTTCTATCACTCCCTCAGGTTGGTGCTCGTACCACTTATTACTGCAAGGTAGCTGATGTTTCTTGCACAGGCTCCAGTGGAGGGCTTTTGCGCACTGAATCATGCCTCTTTTGTACTGGTTCTGTGCAAGTGCCGGGCATTCACTTGCTATGTGGTTTATGGTTTCATTTTTCGTATTGCACTTCCTTACATATGTAGAGATGTTCTTTCCGTCTATCGTACTTTGAACATATCTGGTTCTTAGGGCCTGATCTTGTGCCGCTGTTATCATTCCTTCAGTTTCCTTCTTTAGCTCTCCCCTCTGTAGCCATTGCCAATTGTCATCGCTGGCTAGTTCTTTAGTCTGTCTCATGTATTGTCCGTGCATTGGCTTGTTGTGCCAGTCCTCTGTTCTTTCTGTCTTTCTCCTGTCTCTGTATTTCTGGGTCTTCGTCTACTTTTATTAGTCCTTTCTTCCATGCACTCATGAGCCACTCGTCTTCACTGGTTTTCAGATATTGCCCCAGTGCTCTGTTTTCAATGTTGACGCAGTCCTCATACTTAGTAGTCCCCTCCCTCCTTCCTTTCGTGTTATGTATAGTCTGTCCGTATTTGCTCTTGGGTGTAGTGCCTTGTTTATTGTCATTTGTTTCCTGGTTTTCTGATCTATGCTGCGGAGTTCTGCCTTCGTCCATTCCACTATTCCTGCGCTGTATCTGATTACTGGCACTGCCCAGTGTGTTATGGCTTTTTATCATATTTCCGGCGTTGAGTTTTGACTTGAGTATCGCCTTGAGTCTCTGCATATATTCTTTCCTGATCGTGTCCTTCATCTCTTGGTGTTTTATATCTCCTCCTTCCATTATTCCCAGGTATTTTGTGTATCCTGTCTCATCTATGTGTTTTGATGTTGCTCCCTC
>NC_061107.1:7862069-7879569 GCF_015104395.2 Macrobrachium nipponense
AAAAGGATCAGAAAACGATTTTCGAAACTCTCTGACGGAGAGACAGACAGACAGGCACACAAAAAAAAAATGGACATATAAAGCAGGACAGACTGACTGACTGACTGACTGCACACAAAAAAAAGGAATATATGCAGAGACAATCCTACAAACTGAACCGAGTGAGGTAAAAACAGCAGATCATTAAAAATTATATTCGTGCTTATAATGATGTGAATTCCCGTCGCATTCCTTTAGTAATTATAAAATGTATCGTTTTCAACACCCGGAATGAAATGACCTGACGTTTTAGCAATAACAGGGGAATACATTGTAAGGCAAAAAATTTTTACAAATTATATTTTGTTTATTACGCTCAATGAACATGGTATAGTTCTGATGAGCACCTGTTAAATTTGTTAAATTGCGAACCTCTCGTTTTTATGTGCCAAATCACTTAAGGTAAAGTCGTTCTCACATCGGATCGTATCTGGACAAAGTGCTATTACAAATAGACAGTATTTAATGCATATATATATATATATATATATGATATCTATATATATTATATATATGTATGTATATATAATTATATTTTAAAAAAAAATTAGTTTTATTTTATATGAAGTCAAGATTTCTTCTCTGTCCGCTGGGCGGTGGTTCGAACCCACGAGAGGACGGAATTATTATCATTTAAAAAAAATTCCCCTTCTGGTACATATATGAAAAATATGTCAATTCCGAGGTAGAGCGAATTAGATATTAAGGGACATTTGTAGCTCTATATATATATATATATATATATATATATATATATATATATATATATATATATTATATATATATATATCATCTGGCCCCAGAAGAGTTCAGCAAAGAAGAAAAGACCAATAATGTAAGTGATATCAAGAAATAACTAAGACCTGCCATGATGAGGGTGACAATGGGGCCCAAGATATTAGGTTTGAAAGTAGGCTATCAAGACACTCTGTTGGATGAAAACCATATTAGGGTTAATATGAGGCAAATAACTATTATATTTGTCAATAAAGGTCCTTCCAGTACCAAAAAAAAAAGAGCACTTTCAGCGCTGAATGACCTGGTGGGTCCCAGCGCTTGGCCTCTCTCTCTCTCTCTTCTCTCTCTCTCTCTCTCTCTCTCTTAGATGCGGATCGGCAAACAAACGGGAGCTCCGAGGATGCGAGATTCAGCCGGTAAACGAACTATAGTAGATTCACATCAACCGTTCATTTGACGTCTACGCCAGTTCCTTACGACGCTCCTGATTTGCTGTTGATAAGCCAATCACAGGGCTAGAAATTTGGAAAATCTCTTTAGTTTCTCGAGAGAGTTCACAGAGGCAGGATGTATGTTCCACCTCTCTTTATACGACGCTCCTGATTGGCTGTTGATAAGCCAATGACAGGGCTGGAAAGTTGGAAACTCTCTTCAGTCTCTCGAGAGAGTTCACAGAGATACGTTTTTTAACAGTATCCCTGCCTCTGTGAACTCTCTCGAGAGAGTGAAGAGATTTTCCAGCCCTGTGATTGGCTTATCAACAGCCAATCAGGAGGAGCGTCGTAGGGGACTGACCTAGACATCAAATGCACGGTTGATGTGAATCTACTATAGTATAATCCTCCAGACATTTCCTCTGTCTTCCTGTCTTCCGCTTTTATTCACGTTCATCAAATGGCTCTCGCCACTTCTCCCCGCTCTAATTATCCTCAGAATTTCGCCCATTACCCGAAAGCAGGAGACCTCCTGGCAGCCATTGTCCTCGGGAACAAAAACCCGAAGACGGAGCTCAGACAGCGAGTTTCTCAGGTCAGCAAAGAATACCCTGCACAGGTTGAAAAGGAAGGCGGGCTTAATTAGCAAAAGGACGAGAGAGAGAGAGAGAGAGAGAGAGAGAGAGAGAGAGAGAGAGAGAGAGAGAGAGAGAGAGTTTCGGAAAACTAATTCGTTACCATTTTTTGTTTGCCTTTTTCGGGGAATTTAATTATTTTGAGAAACGTTATTATACCCGTGAAATAGGGTGAAATTACCGACGCTACGGTTTTCATTTTAGAAGTTCGCTTGATTTTCTCGTTTTCCAGAGCTGATGTAGAACTCTGAAAGGTCTAGTAATGTAATCAAAACAGAAATTAGTAAGAAATGCACCGAAGTTGCTTCGGCGCAATCGAGTTTTCTGTACAGCGTATAATCCTATACCTTTGCTAGACGCATGATCAAGTCTAAATTCAACCTTAGATCAAATAAAAACTACTGAGGCTAGAGGGCTGCAATTTGGTATGTTTGATGATTGAAAGGTGGATGATCAACATACCAATCTGCAGCCCTCTAGCCTCTGTAGTTTATAAGATCTGAGGGCGGACAGACAAAGTCACCTCAATAGTTTTATTTCACAGAAAACTAAAAAGTTAGTGAATACTGATAGAAAATTTTGTATAGAAAAATTTTGTAAGAATGATCTCTTATTGATCAAGAACTGGGTAAAGTAACACAATTATTTCCAAGATACAAATGAAAATGTTACCAGACTTAGCGATGAACGAAGGCATTGAAATGGTTTTCAAACAAATAGCAAGAAAACGGACCACAGAAAACGGAACAATCAACTCTCATTGCAGAGGTATGGATAAAAGGGGAAAAAAATCTTAATTAAGAAATACATATCTTATCTCCTTATCTTCTGCTTTCCTTTCAAAGATGAAGACTCAGAGGACATTAGCGAAATAGCTGGGGAGCGAATTTGCATAAAATCAGAAGAAGGGGGAAGCCAGAGTTTTTATGTAGATTCTTGAATACATTAGATATGGAATATGAAGATAAAGACATTTCTATGTTTCGGATGTTGCAATTAGAGCAGGATCTCCTTTGACTTTATTTATATATTATCTGTCTCATGTTTGCACCTCTATATGTGTTTGTACACACGCACGTGTGTTAAGGGTGCTTGTGCGTGCGTGTGTGTGTGTATGTGCGTTTATTGATATGATGATATGTTGTCATGGAAAACATCTTGCCCATTATAAGATACTGGGGCTTCAGGCAGATACACACACACACACACAAACACAAATATATATATATATAATATATATAATATATATATATATATATATATATTAACCATTATATCACCAGTATTAAATTGGGCGTGGCGCCGAATTCCTCATCCCAAAAACATTTGCACATTTGGCCTCTATCCACCCCACCCCAACCTTTCGAGGAGTGTAAAGGCAAAACAAAAAAAATCTTTATTCATTTATACATTGAAAAATTATATTCGTCGGCTTTTCTACCAGTCAGAGGTAGCTGAATTTATATAGGTATTTGGGTAGAGAGAAAGAATGTAATTAACTTTTATCCTTTACCAAGGAAAATAGATCGTTGGCAACTCTAAAAAGTTAAGATACATTTACATGTTCGATTCGGTGTCCGTGGCTTTAAAGCAACATTCATCTCATTGCTGGAGAAGCCGATGAATTTCAATAAAAAAAAAATATCTATATATTCTTGGAAGAAAAATTCGTAATTCTGGTAACCAAAGCTCTCTGCCTCCTTTGTAACTTACTTTTTTTTTTTTTTTTAATTCCACGCACATCGATCACTGTAACGAATTCACGAATTCTAGGGATTTGTTTTAGGAAATTCTACAGTCATACAATATCTACCTTATGTAATAACACCAGTATAATTCCCGCAGTGTGACTTTGGACTGTGGATGCAATTGCAAGCCCAACAGCGAGCCGCGAAACAGGTGTATAAAAAATAAATAAATAAATAAATAAAATAAGTATTAGCATTATAACAAATGAAATCCATTTGAAAAATCGACTAGGAAAAATTGACTAACTGACAACTGAGACCTATCCTTTCAGGCAATAGGGAAATGCAGGGACAATGGTGGGGATCGGAAAACATCAGTGTCCAAGCAGTGTTCTTAGCTGACCTCGACTCTGTCAGGTTTTCCATGTTTGAACTTACATCTATATTCGTGTATTGGAATGTATTGAAAACCGATGACAAATAAAAAAAGACCTGGAGAAATTGACTACCGACCCACCGCGTCCTATCCATCCACCGTACAGGGGAAAAGTAGGACAATTGCAGGGCGGAAAATCAAGGGGGGTGGGTGGGGGGGGGGGATGATTATTGCCCAAGCAGAGTGCTGGATGACCTTCACTCTATCAGGTTTTCCATTTTTTAACATACGTCTATATTTATGTATCTGTATACATGGGAAATCCATAATTAAGAAAATCAAGCGGTAGAAATTGACTAACCGACCAACTGTGCACCCTATCCGTCCAAGCTACAGGGGAAAAGCAGGGCGGGGACATTGCTCGGCGCGGGAAATCAAGGCGGGAAAAAATATCTGATCAGTGTCCAAAACAGCAGGGCGCGAGTTACCTTGACCCTCCGAAATTTTTGCGTTTTTGAACCTGAGATCCGTCGGGAGGACATATTTCCCGTCAATAATTGCGACTTAACGATGCTTTTACATCAAATGATGGCATAGTTCGTGTTACCGTGCGCCATGGAGAGGGGAAATTTTCCGATTGAACAGTGGGAAGACTCCGGCAGGGAAGGGGGTGGGGGGGTTATACCCCCACGCGAATGGGTTTAAAGCGGGGGGAGGGGCGAGGGAAGGGGGGAAAGACCAAGTCTTTGTAACCCTTTTAGGACTTTTTTTAAACCTCGCTAAGAGAAGATCGGCTGAAGCAAATCCGACCATTACTGCCAGGCAGCATAAGGATGAAAATCCAGATATCCTTTGTAGACGATTCGTTACGATTCAACATTAATTATAACACACACACACAGAAGAACAACCGTCCTGGACTTGAGAAAGCGTCCACGAAGGAGAATCTGCGTTTAGCTGAAATAACTGGAATCTTTCGCGAGCTGGAAAGATTTTTAATTGTGAAAATAGCGGAGTCGAACGTCTCCATGATCCTTTTGATGAACGACGCATCTTCGTCCATAGAATCGGTCCCGAAGCTGGTTAGATTGTGTGAGAAGAATCGTGGATGACATCCCATTTAAGCATCGATAGGTGAGTGTTCCATTAAACCTTTCATTTTTCTAGTACCTACAGGAGTTCGCAGCTTTTTATCTTCATTCTTTATTTTTTAAGCTGATGACCACCTACCTGCTTTCTGGATGTGAGGGCGCCACAATCATTTTAGTTTGGGATTAAGAAGTAGTCCAGTTATTAATTGAAAGGCTTAGTCTTCGTTTATTGAAAGGTAAAAAAAAAATCCTTTTATTAATTTGCATTGGGGATTCAAAAATAAAATTTACTGCTAATATATTTATTCAGAGTTACTGACATTCAGCAATCAGGCATATTTACGTAACTGGTATAAATATTATAGTGTCATATATATGGTATGCATTATATATATATATATATATATATATATATATATATATATATATATATATATATATAATATATATATAACGAGACATGCAGAAGAGCTATTTTAAATTCGGCAGTTAGAGTAGGGAACTTATATTCAAAGTGTATGAAAAAGAAGTGGTATAAGGTTGGTTTTCTATTGTCTACCACTCGCTTTAGACTCATGCATTGTAATTATTCACCTCTCTCCCTCCCTATCCCTCGAAACCTTATTTTTCCAATTTTCTTTAATTCTAGGGGTGGAATTTTATTCACAGATACAAGGGGGGTTGGAGGGAGAAGTCCAACTCTCAGAGGGGGGCGTGGCAATAAAAAGTTTAAGAACCACCGGTCTATCTATAGGTTTGTGGGTGGACAGTTGCCTCACAGAACAGAATATATTCTCTCATTAATTGTTTGAGACCGCTAAGCGCTTATTTACATTAGCAATTTAGAAAATTATGATAACGATAGCATTTTGAAATACGCACATCTTCGTGCCCTTCTCTTTCGGTTGATCAAATATTCAGCAAAGTCTGGAGAACTGATGGTTGCAACGATCTTTTGCAAGCTTGGCGGTTCCTTAGTGATACGATGTTTTCAAATGTCTGCTGCCCTTCTTGTCTCTCACTTATGACAATGACAGTTGGCAGTGAGAAATGCGCTGCTGAAGACAGCGGAATAAACAACCTTTTTCACAGTTTACGATAAATTATTTAGAACGTAACGAACGAAAACTGTAGGATATAGTTGCCTCCTCGCCCACTTCAAAACAAACAGTATTTTCTCCTTTTTTTTAGCAAATTGCTAGATATACAGGATTTTTTTTTTCATTGCACACTATCGCATGAAAGTTTATTTACCGAACAGCGGATAAATCAGTGTGTGTGGGTTTGTGTGTGTGTGTGTGGATTATCTTAGATTTTCCACATTCAAATAAGGAAAAAAATTAGATCATTGTGACAGTAAGTTTTATCGGAAATTTTTCTTATTTCCATGTATGATAAAATGAATGATAAAAACAGATTTTCAGTTTCTGCGTGTATGAGCTTAAATGTAAGCATTTTACGCGATTTTTCCATGCCCCAAAAATTCTGGCAAGTGACCAGTGGTTTCTTTTAACCTTGGGTACCTGCACCTTAAACCTTGGGGTACGAGACAGTGCGATGATACTGTATATTTCCCACGTTTACATTGTAAAAAAAATAAATTCAGATATCAAAGGGTACGGGCACAGGAAACATTTAAGAACCACTGGATTAGAATGGCTCGATTATAATACCTGGTCCCGCTGGAAATCTGGGTATGAAGACCTTTGCCTGAAAAAAAGGCGTGACGTCATATCTTAAAAACTAACCGTAGAATTTCCTTTGAAAAAAAACCTAGGATGGTACAATGCATAAGACTAGTTTCACTAATAACAAATAGAAGATGCTCCGAACAATAGAGTTTTCTGTACAGTGTATGATGCTGTACGAAACTCTCAGCCAGGGCCCGGTAGTGGCCTGTGTTGTCGGCACCTGTAGCTGTGCCATGACGCACGATCATGGCTAACTTTTACCGTAAATAAAAACAAAAACTACTGAGGCTAGAGGGTTGCAATTTGGTTTGTTTGATGATTGCAGGGTGGATGATCAACATACCAATTTGCAGCCCTCTAGCCTCAGTCATTTTTAAAATCTGAGGGCAGATGAACAGAGAAATACCCGTCTGAATACATTCGTTTCACAGAATACTAAAAATATGTAGTTCGTTTCGTTCAAAATGCAAGATTGCTTCCCGTCTCGATTTATTGTTCATATTCATATTCCGTAAAAGCTTTCTTGAATAGTTTCAGGTCGGCGGAAGTGATGACAGTAATGGCAGTCTCACAGAAAAAATTGTCTGGGGCATGACATTCGATTCACGTCGAAAAATCTGCCCCTAAAAGCTCTTCATAATGGCGAGATTCCACCCCATAGAAAAGCATTCAATCAACGTACACTAGCATTAAGGGAGTTTCAATGGACGCGTGATGGCTGGCGCGCTCCATACAATGATGGGCCCCTCGCTGTTTGTCCTTTTTTACGGAGTGGACAACCGAAATAGACGGGAGCCACCTATCTTCTTTAGGAAATCAATCTTCCAGATCCTCGTCGTCCACTCTCTCTCTCTCTCTCCTCTCTCTCTCTTTCAGGTAAACTATCGAGAGTTTTTATTATTATATGCAACGCAGAGGCTTAGAAGCAGACACATACTTTTGCTTACACACAAACACGCAGAATATATATATATATATATATATATATATATATATATATATATATATATATATATATATATATATATATATATATATATATATACATATATACAATTACAACTCTCCTCTGTGAGAGAATGTGGCAAATCTCTGTGCCAAGTGAGGCTGCTATCCCCACACCTATTTTCTTGACCCAAGCGTATGCTGGTACCGAATCACAACCGGGTGGACTAGTGGGCGGCAGGCCTAGAGCGACCCACGTACCTAGCCAGCGTGAGACAAGCGTTAGCCTTCCATTCCTCAGCTATACACCGCAGTCGACTTACCATTACTTCGGAACAATAAACGCCCGCAAAGTATACCCGATTCATTCGAAATTAAAACTGCAAGCTGGAAGGGTGAACGTCCTCTAACAGCTGGACCACAACAAGCCTATTAAGGCAGTGAGCTAACGTAACAGTTTTATAGAGAATGCGTGGTACCGTCAGTGCATCTCATGCGGTGCACTGTAGGCATTACTTGAAGGTTCCTCGCAGCGTGCCTTCGGCCCCGAGCTGCAACCCCTTAGTTCCTTTTACTGTATCTCCTTTTATATTCTCTTTATTTGGTCTTGCTATCCACCCTCTTCGAACATTTGTCTCATATTGCAACTGCTTCGAGGTTTTCCTCCTGTTACACCTTTCAAACCTTTTACTGTCAATTGACGCTTCAGCGCTGAATGACCTCGTAGATCCCAGTGATTGGCCTTTTTGGCCTAAATTCTATATTCAATTCAGTTCGATAGAGAATGCGTGAATCAATTTAGAATTATTCGGCAATGGTAAAAGAAGTCTGCTCGACACAGCAACAAAAATATGTTTCACTCCAACTTTTCGAAAATCCTGTTTTCGATTAACTTTCTGTTGCAGTGGGAACATCCAAGTGGAAACAAGTCTCTCTCCAGGTCTGAATTGGTATAACAGAGCAATTTTCTGATTAAGCTTTTCTGCAATTTTATTTTTCGGTCGTCGATTTTTTTTTTTTAGGTCGTGATTTGATTTCGCCTTCTGTATGTTGATTAACTTGATTCAGTATATTTGTCCACAGGTCAAAGCTCAGGTTGACCTTCTTTTTTAAATCTGAGAAAAAATAAACAATCTCTTTTTATTGGATTCTAAGCCTGACATTCGGATTTTTTTATATATATTGTTTTTTTGCTCCTAATTAATCAATAAGACCAAAGCAATTGAATTCAGTCATTTCTACCTTAATTCCGAGGATGTGTTCCTCAATTCGCCGACGTTTCTTCGGCCCAATCGAGTTTTCTGTACAGTGTATAATCAAGCTCACCGGGAAAACATCTATCTTTCGGTGGTCTCGGTATAATGCTGTTTCAGCGGCGGCTCATGAAAGTTTAAACCAAGGCCCGTTGGTGGCCTGTTCATATCGATGCTAAACGCATGATATCATGACTAAATTTAACATTAGATCAAAATAAAAGCTATTGAGGCTAGAGGGCTGCAATTTGGTATGATTGATGATTGGAGGGTGGGTGATGAACATACAAATTTGCAGCTCTCTAGCCTAGATAGTTTTTAAGATCTGAGTACGGACAGACAAAGCCATCTCAATAGTTTCCTTTTCACAGAAAACTTAAAAATAAAGTATAAGTTACATAAGAAATGTAGTAGTTCCTCCATCTTCTTCTTCTTCTTCTTCTTCTTCTTCTTCTTCTTCTTCCTAAGTTTGTAAAGAATCTTCCAGAATGTAGTTTAGCCTAAAGGCCACAGCGTCCAACGCAAGTAAGCGATTTCAGAGACATAATACCATCGCGGAATCAAAGAGGGTAAATTTCCCAGAGGGACTCTCTCTCTCTCTCTCTCTCTCTCTCTCTCTCCTCTCTCTCGAAGAGGAGGAAGGGGTCTCTTAGGAATAACCTCGGGTACAGAAATACTTACCAGGCTCCTACCTTCTCCTTGCATGACTTTTGTATGTTAGTCGGCAGTACAGCGTCAGGCCTGGCATCTCATTCGAGGGGGTGGGGGGGGAGGGCGTGTTTCGATCCTGATGTGATTCATCCGAAGTCCTAGGCCAGGGTTCGTTCCCGATTCGAGTCGGGAATTTCTTTCAGTGGAAAACGTTCTCGTGTGTTCATTTCCGTACGTATTTGTGTGTGTATATATATATATATATATAATATATATATATATATATATATATATATATATATATATATTGATGTGTAATCGCTTCAGCCTGGAAAATGTATCAAGCTGATACGAAAAGTCGGCGCTAAATAAATGTATAAAAGACTCCAATATGTTTATCCTTGAGTAATTGCTCCTATCTCCATACTACGTATATATATATATATATATATATATATATATATATATTATATATATATATATATATATATATATATGTATGTATGTATATGTATGTATATATATATATATATATATATATATATATATATATATATATATATATATATATATATATATATATATATTATATATATATATAATATATATATATATATATACTATATATATATATATTATGTATATATATATATATATATATATATATATATATATATTTATAATAGATATATATATATATATATATATATATATATTATTATATTAATTATTTATATATATATATATATATATATATATATATATATATATGTGTGTGTGTGTGTGTGTGCGTTCGTGTCGTGTGCATGCATACATATCAAAATTCATAAGAAAAATCAGTTTCATTCATTTCATTAAAAAAAATCTGTTTCAAAAAAAAAAATTTAATATAATTTGCATGTCAAACGAGCACAGCGAAAGCAAGCAACCTCATTACAAATTTCACGTCCGCAAATTATCAAAGAACGACGATGGGTACTTTTCATTTTCAGAGGATTTAATAAACAAACCACTGGGAGTGAAAAAAAGAAAAAACAATCGAAACGCGTGTTTTTTATCTTTGAAAGAGAGAGAACAAAAGAAATAAAAGATCAGATTACAATCCAGACGACATTTCTGTCTGCTGAAAAAAATTAGAAGAAGAAATATGGCTTTTGATATCAAAGAAAAAAAAGTAAATTCCCATTTTCTGGGAAATATCTCACGACAAAAGTCTCATTGTCGTCACGAAGGTTCAAACTGTGTGTTTTCTTTATGTAATATTCTAAAGAATTCTTTGAAATGGATTTTCCACAGGTGCTTCCTCGCTAGAAGAACATGGGAGGTTTCCTTTTGTTTATTATATATTTTTTCCTTTGCTGTTCTTCGTTATTTCTCTAAGAAGACAAGCTGCGTGTTTTCATTATGTAATATTCTATAGAAATTCTTCAATGTGGACTTTTCCTACGTGTTTCCTCGCTAGAAGAACGTAGAAGGTTTCCTTTTGTTTAATTTGGTTATTACATATTTTTTTCCTTGTTCCTCGTCATTTCGCTAAGAAATTATTCCCTTCTCAGCGCGCAAAACTTACCACGTGGAGGTGAAATGATTTTCTTTATTTATGCCTCCTGTCCTTCAGATCTGCTTCTCATCTGGCCTTGACATAAAAAGTTCAATTTAATTATTAAAACGATAGAGGACTTAATTTTCCTAAGACTCTGTCTCTCCATACACATTCCATCTTTAAGACCATATGCTCATTAACCTTTCTCTGCAGTAAAACTAACCTTTTCTCCATTAGTTGTTTGGCGCAGAAAACAACATCTTGTAATTCAGCTGCATGTACGCACTCTTCTTGGGTACCATAGCCAAGCTATCCCCGCATCTCTCCTGCGCCTATTCTTCAAAACAACTATCATGCTTTCTTCCAAAACGTCTAAAATTTGCACAATCTTCAAAACCACATCAATATATTCTTAAGGTTCTTTGCAACGTCCTCTCGGCCCCTAGCGGCAAAACCCTTTCGTTTCTTTTACCGTACCTCCTTTCATATTCCCTTTCTTGGTCTTACTATCTACAATCTTCTTACAATTGATTCCTAGTGCAACTGCTTTGAGGTTTTCCTCCTGTTACACCTTTCAAACCTTTTCACTGTCCATTTCCGTTTCAGCGCTGAATGACCTCATAGGTCCCAGTGAGTGCTTGGCTTTTGGCCTAAATTCTGTATTCAATACAGTTCAAAGATCTTCACATCGAAGGGCTCCGTGAGACATCTCGTGCAAAAGGCAAGTTCTTCACTTGGTGACCTTTGCAGAATGTGACTCCAGAGACGGGAATAACCTGATGGTATATTTGAATACTTTGTGTCGAATATCTGTAGATGTTTCCATCTTCGTCTGTGACAATCTTCCACCAACATTTCTCTGGAGTTTCAAGGCCTCGTGTTCTGTCTGGTGGTAAAGGCATCGAAGAGAGAGAGAAAAAAAAATTAAGTATATTTTAGTTTTATCAGACCACTGAGCTGATTAACAGCTCTCCTAGGGCTGGCCCGAAGGATTTAGATATTTTTAGTTTTATCAGACCACTGAGCTGATTAACAGCTCTCCTAGGGCTGGCCCGAAGGATTTAAATATTTTTACGTGGCTAAGAACCAGTTGGTCACCTAGCCAAGGAACCTACAGCTCATCAATGTGGGATCCGAACCACATTACATCGAGAAATGAATTTCTATCACAAGAAATAAATTCTCCAGATTCCGCGTTGTTCGAGCCGAGAATCGAACTTCGGACCACCGGATTGGTAGCCGGGAGCGAAAACCACTCGTCCAACGAGGAACCGAAGAAGAAATCTGTATACATTTTACCAAAAGACAGGCAGCCTAGAGGTCTGCATTGCTCACCACAGAATAAATGAAGGAAGAGGAGGGAAGAAATCGTAGAATTTTACTTCTGCTTTGACCCTACTTTGGTAGACGACTCTTGAAGGTTGTTCGACCCAGCGATGCCGTTTCTTCTTCAAAACACTGGCTTTTAGCAGTGTTAGCATATGCAGCTCTTCTGATTTTTTTTTTACGTTATTTACGATTTAATGGTTAGAATGCGTATTTTCCGATGTAGAATTATTTTCCGTGACGTAAAAAAAAAACTACATGACACTAGCTTAACATAAAGTATTTTTGACGAAGGAAAATAAAGGCTTTCAATAAAATTCATTTGTATAAATAAGCAGGATATGCTTTATAACCTTATTTTCATGATAAAACATAAAAAGGCAAAGTGAAGAATTTAATCCTCAATGCCGTGGCTTGTGGTCGGAAAAGCCACGTAGGGTTGCCAGATGTCACTAGTAGACGAAATTCTTCAAAACGACAACGCTGGTTCGACCCCTGCACATCATTTACTGGTGTCGTCACATACATACATAGACACACATACATACAACTTGAAATACTGTAATAAACCTTGACGAGTCAAAGCAACGAGAGGCTTTTAAAACTGAGCTGAACACAACACATGCAACATTTAGCAAAAGTCCTAAATACTGAAAGCGGTTTCATCAATATAAACTCTTTTGAGTTTGGAGCGAGCTGAATGCCTTTTGATCCCTTATATATTTTTTTAATGCTTCCATGGGGATAATAGAATTTATTTTTTCGTTTGAATCACTTTTAACATAATTGGTTTCCAACCAGGATTTCTAACAAATCAGATTACAAAAAAAACATTGTTTGCGTAATCATGAGATTTGCGACGCAAATTTCACATTTGAACGTGAACACAGGTTCAGTTATGAACACCAGGAAAGAGAACAATTGTCAGGTATATTGTTACGTAATCCTTTCTCTGGATATGATGGGAAAAGATTAATAATGCGGAAACGTGAGGACGATGTAAAATGAGATTATCTTTGAAACTGCTTTATGATTATGGTCAAAGTATAAAATATCATTTGCACAGATAAATGAATGCTATTTGAACTCTTCAAAGCAGCAGGGAATAAAGGAAAGCAGTTTAGTGCTCTGCAAAGTCCTCCAGTATAAGAAAAAAAAAATTAAATAGTACACCGAAGTTCCATCGACGCAATTGAGTTTTCTGTCCGGTGGTGGCCTCAGCCACGGCCCGTAAAACTCTTAGCCGCGGCAAAACTCAGCCACTGTCCGGTGGTGGCCTATGTTGTTGGTGCCTATAGCACTGCTGCCAGAAGTACGATTATGGCTAACTTTAACCTTGAATAAAATAAAAACTCCTGAGGACGGACAGACCAAGCAGGCACAATAGTTTTCTTTTATTCGGACAAATGTCCTCCCCCAAGAACACTTTCTTAATACTTGTTATGCTTTTTTCATGAGGAAACAGAGCAGTTAGGAAACGCGAGAAATGAAAAAAAAAAAAAAAAAAAAAAAAAAAAAAAAAGGATCTGGAATGAAAAGGACTCGGTTAGGACAGAGAGCCACGAATGGAAGCCTCTTCTTGGTCTTGTGACTCCTGAACATTTGCAGTCGCTGGCTATAATGATGGAGAGTCATTTCTTGCAGTAGTAGTAGTAGTAGGAGTTGAAACCTTGGAGGAATAAGTAAAGCCACTCAGGTCGCTGGCCGCCATATTGGGACTGGCAACTGAATCCCTGGGTCGACCGTAGGTACGCGACCTTGTGATGACTAAGGTGTCATACTTTTTATTTTTGATACGCTATGTTATTTTAATTCATTCTTTTAGTTATCTTGTGTGCGTCTTCTTCTGCTTATGGTACACATAATTTCCTACTCCATTTTATCCGCAGACAGATAACACGTTTACTGAAACTATTATGTCTTGATGAAAAAATAAGTGAATTTGAGGGAAGTGAAGCTACCATTGAATTCATTTTGGTATTCAACACCTTATTTGACATATCAAATTCTCGACATCTAAATACCAAAGGATTTAAAAGACCAATTCAGAAGAATAATGCAAGTGATATTAAAGATTTTCTAGTAAAAGCAGAAACATATATCAGATCTTTGAGACTTCCGGATGGTAAAGACATCTTAAAATAAGATCGAAAAACTGGTTTCATTGGCTTTCTCTATTGCATACGAAGTCTTCAGATTCTGTACGAAACCTGTATTGCATCAGATGGTGAGCCTTTACAATTTTTGATGACCTACAAATTCAGTCAGGATCATATTGAACTATTCTTTGGTCAAGTAAGAAGTATGGGAGGCCATAATGATAATCGAACAACGAGTCAATTCTCTGCTGCTTACAAAAGGCTGCTTGTACATAATGGCTTAATGCCATCAGACTCGTTGCCCAAATTAACTGCTTCCAGCAGCATAAAAGAGCAGGTTGCAATAAGGAATATGTTTCAAGACATCGAGGTTTAGAAGTTCAAGAAGCATATTCAGATGGCAAGGAAGATGATTATGATTATATTCCAAACCATTACCACTTGTCAAAATGTTCAAATAAAATAGCAGCTTATTTTGCAGGCTTTGTTGTTTTTAAGTTAAAAAAAAGTCTTTACAGTGTGAGGTCTGTATTGATGCATTAACTTTAACAGACGCTAATTTTCGTCACACCCTCATCAAATTAAAAACCCAGGGAAAATTGGTGTATCCGTCAAATGATGTTATTGATATATGTAATACAAGCGGAAAAAATATGAGGGAAATGTTGTCCTGCAACAACACACTGGGGAGAGTTAACTTCCATAAAATAGTTAGTTCAGTATTGTCAGCTTACAGCGGCAAAACAATATTTTGAGAGTTCGATTATCACGTGCATGATACTCAACCATTGGACAATCACTTGCACTTATTGATTAAAACAATAACTGAAAAATATTTGCAAGTGAGATATAATTATGCTGGTAAGCGGATTACAGCTAAACTTCAATCGCAGGTCGCAGGAAAGAGTCGCCAGATATATACTAAGTTAATTCATTTTAGCGGTCAATAATTCCTAATAGTTGGCGATAACAAACATTAAGGACTAAGGAATTAGCAGACATAAAGAGAATAGCTTTAAATTTGTGCCAGTAATTGGTTAAAATGTATATAAGATTATGAAAAATTTGTATTGTATTTCTGAGTAATAAAGTAAGGTACTATGTATGATAAAAAAATAATTAAACTATGTTCTTTAAAAGAATGATAAAATGTCAAACAGTTTTCGCCTCCATTTATGCCATGAAAAGACGCATTATGAAAATAAAAGATGGGAAAAGTAACTGAAGCGTTTCTGTTAATCCTTATGGTGTGGTCTCTCTTTTGCCAGTCCTAGGCGTGGCAGCCACGTGGTAAACTGGCTTCACTTTACTGAACGGTCTGACCCATACGGGGCGTCTCCTCCCATTATTCCTCCAAGGTTGAAACACGTCCAGTTGCAGCAGGAGTTACTGAATTGCCCATGGAACAGTTTTGTACCTGAACTAAGCTTCAAGCAGAATTGAACACATACGCATTAAACAGCTGATGTATTGCACGTATTCTTTGCTCATAAACTTATGTGACACACACACACACACACACACATATATATATATATATATATATATATATATATATATATATATATATATATATATATATATATAATATACATATATATATATATATATATATATATATATATATATATATATATATATATATGAGTCCTAGGGGTTGTAATTAATAATATATTTGATATGATGTGCTGTGACCTTTTTGGAATGCATAGAGACAGAGCCGAAGCAACGACCTGATAAAGCTGATAAATGATTTCTGTGATGGAGTGATTCGAAAAGTGCATAGTTAGGCTGGTCAATGTTCACGAGTTCATGGATCTTTTTAAAGTGCCTTTGAGAAACTGGTTGTAGCCAGTAATATGAGGCGTTGTCAAAGTGTGCATTCGTATGTATGTGGGCGCCTCTTCTGTTCTTAATGGCATCCTTAGCCAAGTCTATGGGAAGAATTGCACAGAGATCCGAGGGAGAAAGGCAGAGCCACGATGGCAGGTGCCAAATAGAGTTTTTTGATAGTCCTGTGAGTTGATATTTTCGGTTTGGCAATGGGTAAGTGTACCTTTTACTTTTAGCCCAAAGGGGATGGCTTGTTACACATTGTAAGAATGTTTAATCTTTAACTTTGTCTTTAAACTTATGTGTGCTGACGAGTGTGTTTCTCGTGTCTTTGAAACAGACGATTCTGGCGAAGGAACTATGTGTTCTGGCAGGGGGGGACCGAGAGTCCTAGGGGGACAGAGAGTCCCATATGGAAGAGATTGGTGTGACTAATTACTGATTAACCCTTAAACGCCGAAGCGGTAAAAATCAAAAACTCCCCCGAATTCTGGAGCCGGTTTTGTGTGAGCGCGGAAGTGGAAAAAATAATTTTTTCAAAAAATCACAGCGTGCTTAGTTTTGAAGATTAAGAGTTCATTTTTGGCTCCTTTTTTTGTCATTGCCTGAAGATTAGTATGCAATCATTAGAAATGAAAAATAATATCATTATCCTATGTAAATAATGCGATATATGGTAGCGAAAAAAAAATATTCATACATAATTGTATTAAAATCACGCTGTGCAAAAAACGGTAAAAGATAACGAGTTTCATGTTTTTTCGTTGTATTGTACGCTAAATTGCAATCATTTTGATATATAATACATTGTAAAACAATAAAAGCAACACCGGAAGAATATTATCACAAAATGATATACGAATTCGTAACGTGCGGACGTAAAAAAATATTTTTTTCAAAAATTCACCGTAAATCTCAATATTGTTCTAGAGACTTCCAATTTGTTTCAAAATGAATACAAATGATTGAATATTACGATACTGTAAGAGTTTTAGCTTACAATTTCGTTTTTCGACCATTTCGGTAGAGTCAAAGTTGACAGAACGTGGTTTTTTTTCTATTTATCGTCATTTATATGCAAATATTTCGAAAATGAGAAAAGCTACAACCTTCAAATATTTTTCCTTTTATTTTACTGAAATTAAATGCACACATTTT
>NC_061107.1:7889569-7968474 GCF_015104395.2 Macrobrachium nipponense
GGCACCGCTATAGGTGCCAACAACACAGGCCACCACCGGGCTATGGCTGAAAGTTTCATGGGCCGTAGAGGACAGTTTTGGGCCACGCTGAGAGTTTTATACAGTATTATATTCTGCACAGAAAACTCAGTTGCGCCGAAGAAACTCCGGCACATATTTTGCTTGATTTTTTTGTTTTTTACCTCCGTTCTTGACTCTAAATGGTTAACGTTTCAGTTCAATGTAATTTCTCTGTTTCCTTTTGTAATCTTAAGTAAGGAAATTTCCGTCAACATCCAGCCAATCTTTATCTTCCTTCTTTTAGGTTTTAGACACGATTTCAGTGAGGTGCCATGCTGGTACAAAACTTGATACCTGAGACGTTGCTTCCACTTGTTCTTCTCAAGGAGCGAGACAAGGCACTGCAGTGACATAGATGACACTTAAGAACTTTCCTTACCCCATTACTATCATAATGTATTGCCAATTTCGAAGCTCCGTCTCAATAACATAAATCAAAACAGTGTGGGACGTTATAAAGAATGGTTTAAGCAGTAACAATATCATCGACACGAATTATTGGGTGAAGTTAAGGCAGTTTCCTCTAATAGATCAGAGGCTCCCAACTTCAGGGTAGTTACCCACAAGTGGGCAATTTGGATAATCTGTGCGTGGGTAATGGAAGGCTATTATTACGATTTTCGCTTACTATGGGAGTAAGCCTACACACTACTTTGTTGTTGTTGTTGTTGTTGTTGTTTGGGGAAGGGTTGTTAGGAAATCCCTATGGAAAAGCCTAAAAAGTTCTGAAAAAGGTGTTTTGCATTGAGTTGAAGATACAGGAATTTTATGATAGGATATTGGGATTTAACTATTAGAATAAAAATGTAAACAATAAATACTGTGCATGTTAAACAGTACTGAACAATTATTTCTAATAAAATAAAGCATATTTATTTTTATTTTCTTTGGTGAAATAACGCGTTATTTGACCGTAGATTTTAGCACGCCTGGTTTTTTCCAAAGGTATGTAAGTAATATGGTTTTATCTATTTTTAGTTTTTATTTTTCATTCTATTCACTGAAAAGTTAAAGTATTTAATCATACGTACATACAACCTAAGATTATATAAATTTAAACAAAATTAAAACATCAAGCCTTCAGTATGATTTGTTTAATAACCTTCTCCTATCTATTTTATCATAGATAGTGTCTATACTACTGTTACTGTTTTTTGAAAAGGGTCTACTTTGGCATGATTCAGACATTAAATCGTTCACTAATAGACAAAACGGTTAAATAAATAAATATTAATACTCACGATGAAACAACTGACGTTGAAATTCCTTCATATGCGAAGAAATTTTCTATTTTCCTGCCATTAAAATTCACGAACTAGCATCTCGTACCTTTATCTGTCACGTGGAAGAAAAAGCAAGTTAAAAATGTTCCTAAGTTTCTTCGGGGCAATCGAGTTTTCTGTACAGCCGCTACACATACAATCAAGGCCACCGAAAATAGATCTATCTTCCGGTGGCGGCCTATCCTATATCGTTACCAAAAGCACGATTATGGCTAAAGTTAACGTTAAATAAAATAGAAACTAATGCGGCTAGAGGGCTGCAATTTGGTATGTTTGATGATTGGAGGGTGGATGATCAACATACCAATTTGCATCCCTTTAGCCTCAGTAGTTTTTAAGACCTGAGGGAGGACAGATAAACCCGGCACGATAGTTTTCTCTCACAGAAAACTAAAATAAAGCTGGGTATATCTCACAACCTTCCTTCAAGTCTCCTATAGTGAAACAAAAGAAGAAGATGATGCGTGTCGATGGTTGTAGGTTTCACCCTATCTGGAAACTGGAAGTCTCTCTCTCTCTCTCTCTCTCTCTCTCTCTCTCTCTCTCTCTCTCTCTCTCTCTCTCTTCTGCGTTGCAAGGAACATTCATTTCACTCTTCGACGAAGCCATAAAATCCTTCTGTTAGGTAATTCTTTCGAAAGCTTCGTTACGTAACAACGATAAAATCAAACATTAAAGCAGACCAACTTTAACCTTCTCCGGATATTGAATTACGTCTCTGACACCAAAAAAATCTACAGTTTATTGGATTACCAATGGCTTTTGTTTAAACGTAAATGTTGCGATGAAAGTCAATCAATTCTGACACATTTCAAAGATCACTCAGAAAAAAGAATATGGTATAATCTGAAATCTAGCTGAAAAATAATTTGAATTAATTTTCAGATGAAAATACAAATTATCCCTGACGACAACACAAACAGGATATTGGTTCTCTCTATATATTACAAATGTCAATTACATATGGCCGCGACACACTCTTAATACTGAAATCGGAAAGAAAAGGATATCTTGAATAGAAACGCTCGGTTAACAAGGCGTGCTAAAGTCTAAGGTAAAATAGCACATAATTTCAATACGAAAATTTAAATAAATACGTTTATATTTATTAGAAGCAATTGTTCTGTTCTGTTCAACATGCACACTATTTATTTTTCAAATTTTTATTCTAATAAATAATTCATAAAACATCCTGTACTAAGATTCCATTAACTCAACGCGAAACACCTTTTTTTTTTTCTGCCCTTTTTAGGCTTTTTGCACAGGGCTTTCCTGCCACGCGCCCCTCCCCCCGCCCCAACAAGAACACAACAGCAAGAACAACAGCAAAGTAGCTTGTAGGCTTACACCCGAGTAAGCAAAAAATAAAATCTAATAAATGATAAAATTGTTAGCGCAGAATTGAAACTGAGCAAATGAAAAAAAAAATTGACCTCTCAGGAGAAAGAGATGAATTCTTGAAACCTGCCATATCCAACTTACAAACTTTGTAAAGAGTTCGATAGCAAAACTGTCTAACTTCAGAAGAGCTATATTTATATAATCCTCAGGTCTGGCATATTCTTACTTAATGTTCGTCCTGCTGGCAATTTTGTACGTTTTGCTTCTGCACACGATGCAGAAAGTGGACGTGTGTACTTCACAATTATATGTGCACACAAACACGCACACACATATTTATATATATGTACGGTATGCATGTATAATGTGTTGTATATATATATATGTATATATATATATATATATATATAATAATTATATATATATCTATATATATATAGTATATATGCACATACATATATTCATATTTATATATCTCATCCAAGGGTAAGACGAACAGTCAGCGACCATTAAATACAACTATAAAAACCTTCAACCAATATTACATATAAGAACTACATAAGGCCACCGACATCAAATGAGACATCCATTGCAACATATTCCAAATAAAATCGCATTAAAAACAACGCAATGGTATTTTCCAAACTGAAGGTTCTCGTCGTGTTTAAATAGAGAATAGACAAATTAATTGGTACGATATGAAGGCCCTCGTTTTTTTTTTGCATCAGTCCATTCGGTCGTCTGTCTTCCCAAATGGAGATATACCACAATGAAAATATTCGTTTTGCTAATTAATTATTGGTTGTCAGCTCGCCAGGAAGAGGCAGCGGCAGTTTCCGCTGTCCCGTCTAGCCTAAATTTTGTATAAGGGAATCATATATTTTATTTGCTTTCTGGTCTTCTCATAAATATTTCCTGTAACTTCGATATTGTTTTGGACAGCGCCTCCCAATATGAACAATTTCCTCTCTCTCTCTCTTCTCTCTCTCTCTCTCGTCTCTCTCTCTCTCTCTCTCTCTCTCTCTCTTTATGTCCTTTATATATTTATATATATATATATATATATATATTATGTGTGTGTGTGTGTGTGTGTGTGTGTGATTGTTATACATATATCGAGCTACAATTGTCCTTTAATATCTAATTCGCTCTATCTCGGAATTGACATATTTTCATATATGTTTAACCGAGGGGGAATTTATTAAGTGATAATAGAATTGGCGCCGACAGGCGCGAACCATCGACCTCTCAATTCCAGGACTGTCAGTGAAGCCTTAGCCACCTCGCCACCGAGGTGAGAGCGAATTAGATATTAAAGGACATTTGTAGCTCGATATATATATATATATATATATATATATATATATATATATATATATATATATATCATAACGGTATATTGTGTACTTGCTTATATTGAGCATTTGTATCTACGTTTAGCATTTTTTGCACTTTTTCCTCTGGAATTTTTACAAATACAGTCAAAGTTACAGAGCTACAGACCTATGCAACCATCCACTTGATAATGCTCTCGGTACAGAGCATTCAGAATCCTTTTGCTTACATTTACCGGCACCCTACAGCAATAACTGTGACTTAATGGCATTTACAAGGAGTTCCTCTGCCTTTACGAAACAAGGCATTTTTATCCGAAGAAATTTAAACTTTCCTGGAGCAACACTCGATCATCTTACTGCTCAGCATCTTTCTGGTAGCATTCTATAAGAAAAACGACAATGTTTGTGGTTTAATTGGCTTTTAGAGATAGATTTCCGTCTTTAACTTAGTAGATATTTCTTCATTCATGTGTTCACTGCGTTCCGTTTGGTACAATCCAGTTTTTAAATACAGTGGATTAGTTTTCCAAGCTACTAGCTCTTCATAGAACAGAAGCGCCCAGGTAGTATAACTGACTACCAATGCTGTAGGAGACAGTGTTCGAATGTCCTGCTCAACACGTCTAGGAAAAGCGTGCAAGATGCAGGCAAATGTCAAACATCGAATAGGCATATTTAGTTCACTGATCTAGTTTACTGTTCATATTAGCCTTTTGCTTTGATGTAAGAAGCATCAGAAGTTGTAGAATGTAGATGTTTTCTGCTAAGGGGATCCGTCTTTGATTCAGCCTGAACTCTATCCAGAAATCTCGCCACATCATCAAAAGTCGATCCATAGAAGATTCATGAGTAACACACCTGTTGCAGCTTCACCAAGAACTTACTTCCTTACTTTCTAACACCTCTTGGTGGTGTCCCTCTTTCCTCTCCTTCCAAAGATTTCGAGTTATACAGCCCTTTCATCGACCTTCGAAAATCTGTTTCTACCCTGACAAATCCTCTTATTCCCCCTCTTCTCCGTCTCTGTACATTTCTCTCCCTTTCTGGACTACAGAGACAAAGATGTTCTTTGTAGCATCCTCAACCTCATGTCTTTTATTTTCCATTCAACACCCACTATTTTCCATTTCCTCTTTATTTTTATTATTATTCTAGTTAACGAAATTTTTTTGTCTAAAAATTTAAAAGAATAGTCGATAATTTAAAGTCCTTTAAATACAGATTCGTTTGACAGTTCCAGAATTCGTGGCGATTTCGAAAGCTATGTTCAAAATTGTTTGTTTACCTGCCCTCAGGTAAGAACATAATCTAATTCATACGGAGAGAGAGAGGGAGACTTTTACTGTGTGAAAATTTAAAACAAATTGTATTCTTATCATTCATATTTCTCGCTTACTCGGGGAGTAAGCCTACAAACTACTTGGTTGTTGTTGTTGGGGGGGGGGGGGGGTTCCAAAAGCTCTCTGAAAAAGCCTGAAAAGGCCTTAGAAAATTTTTACGAGTTGAGTTAAAGACACAGGAATTTTAGGATAGGATATTTACGATTTATTCATGAGAATGAAGATGCAAAAAATAGATAATGTGCATGCTAAACAGTACAGAACAATGATTTCTAATAAAGTATAGCGTATTTATTTTAATTTTCGTTGGTGAAACAACGTACTGAAACGACGCGCTAGTTGACCGTAGATTTTAGCAATGACTGAGTATCTATCTTCAGAATGTTATTTTACTGACGGGACATTACTCTGGCAAGCGATTTCTCAATACGGAACAATTCCTGTAACTTATACGAAGCATCTCGCGGTACGAGGTTAGGTTCTGACATCTCTGCTCTGCTGAGGACGAACGAACTTCGTCCTGTTTCAGGGAAGACTTCTGAAAGGACTGACTGACTGTCGCTGCGTCTGTCATCGGCAGATGCGAAAACGAAGCGTCATTCGATCTGGAAATGTTATTCAGGGGTAGGAATTTCTCTTCAACATTTACATACATAGATTCGGTACTCCAGGATTTCGTTTTCGTTTCGCTCTCAAAGAGGACGACAGATTCCAGACCTGTGGATGCATAAGGCTTTGAGTTACACTCTGTCATCATAGTAAATAACGTCGGGGTCGACAAAAACGGCGCAAATACAAAATAAGTGAGGACGTGCCGGTCTGTTAAATCCGACTGAAAAATGAAATACCACAGTTCAGGCGCTGATCAAAGAAAACGAGTAACCATCGGCACATGAAGCTTTCAGCCACTGCCTGTGATGGCCGGTACTATTGTGCTCCCAGACGCACGATTATAGCTAACTTTAACCTTTAAAAAAATAAAAACTGTTGAGGCTAGAGACCTGCAATTTGGTATTTGATGATCGTGGGGTGGATGATCAAACGTACGAATTTGCAGCCCTGTAGCCTCAGCAGTCTTTAAGATCTGAGAACGGACAGACAAACCCGGCGCAATAGGACAAGGTATTCATGTCCCTAATTAGGTTATGAATAAGAGCTTTTGTTAGCCGTAATGATGCTATTATGGAAATGATGCAGTGATGTAATGGAGAAGAAAATTAGATAAAGGTGGACAATTGTGGGGTAATCAAAATGATATTAGTAATGTCACAATAGAGGAATGTTGACGAAACTGAAGCTTTGTTGTTCAACAGTGTCGCTAACATACAATTTTATGAAGATATTATGCATGTATATCAAAATTAAGCATAAATCTAACACGTATGCATGTATGAATTATATATATATATATATATATATATATTATATATATATATATATATATATATATACATCAAAGATATGGTCATTAGTTTTTCCCGTACAAGTTCATCCTCCATTATTGTGCAAGGACACGCCCACCTGGAACGCTAGAATCACAGATCGAAAACATCTAATGGCCACATGAGTAGGACAGTCGCTATCCTGACAAACGTTTACGTCGGGTAAATGTAATTACGAATTGTGAAAGGAAAACTCAGTTTAAACTGACAGACAGGGTTTTGACGTCCTCTCTCTCTCTCTCTCTCTCTCTCTCTCTCTCTCTCTCTCTCTCTCTCTTTCTCATCTTTGGTCAGAGAATACAGTTGTCATCTGAGATTGTGCTATCTATTCTTACTTCAGTGATACTGATATTTTCAGTTCGTTCTTTCTCTTTACCTTCAGCATTTTCATCATGCACAATTCGAACTGCAGCAGATGGCTCGTTTTCTATATGAATCCGGAAGATAAAATTCCGATATCAATATAAAGAGAATCTATAATGATAAAGTTGGAATAAAGTCAGTTAGTCAGTTCGAACTTCCCAAAGATCGGGTGGAATTATATACATTTCAAGGTGGTAACGAATCGTAGATGAACTGCAAAAAAAAAAATAATAAATAAAATAAAATCATTTCGATAAGCTGTATTAAATCATAATAATGAAACTCATCAATTTAAGGGTGAAAAGTTTAACGAGAATTTATTTTTATCTCGATTCAGTGCAACTGAATGTTACGTGATTTAGGAAAATGGTGTATTGTGGTCATGCGTTGGAGCTAGGTATCAGAATTGAAAATTACAAAATACATATTTGCGTGCATGTGTTAGTACTGTGTAGCTAGAAAGGTACCAGGACTGAAGATGACAAGTGGGTTATTGTAATTAGACCGTAACATTGCATAGACATAACCATCTGTATTAACAATGTTATTTGAATCGAAAAAGGACAAAATTGTACAGACATAATCTTTTGTGTTGTACAGACATAATCTCGGTGTAATGCTCTACGAATGGCAGCCCATAAAACTCTCAGCCAGAAGCACGATCATGGCTAAGTTTAACCTTAAGTAAAAATCAAATAAACTACTGAGGCTAGAGTGCTGCAATTTGGTATGTCTGATGATTGGAGGGTGGGTGATCAACGCACCAATTTGCAGCCCTCTAACCTCAGTGGTCTGTAAGATCTAAGGGCGGACACAAAAACGGCAGACGGACAGACAGACAGACAAAGCCGGCACAATAGTTTTCTTTCCAGAAAACTAAAAAGCCAAACAGCGAATATTCTGTTGACACTCGATATACCAGCGGAAAATAATTCTGCCCTGCACAGTTTTTTTTTTATCGAAATAAACCCTGTGGTGCTTTTCCAAACACCATGTTGTAAGGGCTACTGGAAAAAAAAAAGTTTTAACTGTGATAGCCTGAATTTGAAACTATTGTTTGATTGGTTTTGGGACGAAATGGCACCAATCATGGCAACAAAAGGTAACGAGACCAGAAATAAATATTTGTTGTAAACAACTTTTGTGTATTATAGTAAACACACACACACACACATATTTATATAGGAATAAATAAATAAACACATATATATATATATATATATATATAATATATATATATATGTGTGTGTGTGTGTGTGTGTGTGTGTGTGTGTGTGTGTGTGTGTGTGTGTGTGTAGTAAATCTCTTTCACAACGTCTCAAACGGCACCAATATTCTGTGAGAACTGGGCAAATATCAAATGCATTATTCGTACATATGAAAGATTTAGATCATCCTATTAACTGGAGTCAAGCAAGGGCCTTAATCCCATGTAATGACACAGTTAAAAGGAATATCATTGAATCCCGTCTCATCAAATCTAATAATGAAAATATTCTAAATTTAAGCCTTGGTTGATTTAAACTTGATGCCGTCATAATGAAAAAAGTTGTTAATAAATATAAGCAACAAAATTAATATATTCAGTTTCTACATGTTTTGGACTATACGGATACGATGTAGTTTCCGTAAGGGTTAAATCTATGTTTAGGTTTGTGACCGTGTGATATCCAACAATTCTGGATATCTCTTTAATTTTTTACCCTTTTGACAATTAACCATCTGGTATTCTTGATCTTGTTGTTTACCTGATAACTTTCTATTCAACTGTATTTCATTTGTTCCTTGACAATGTCTTAGTAAAGACGAAAACTATTGGATTTCTGCCTATCATTTTCTCGTGGTATTCGCTTATCTAATGAAGTCACGTGCATCTACTGTGATTTTTTAAGCATATACGTGTGTGTATGTTTTTATATGCTGTACATATGTATAGACTGTCAGTTTATGCATCTTCTTGAACCGTCTACATTTTAGAAATTCCAAAGAACATCTAATCATATTTACAAAGTACATGACAAGGTTGAATATAGTACGCTTCCAATCAATTCTCTTATATACTGAGAAATCTCCAGACACCAGAACCGACAGCAAAACTCTATATAAGAGCCCTGTTTACCTAGTTCCAGGTCATGGTCATTCGCCTGAACTACGTCGCTCGTTTGCGACGTTCATCATCGCTTTTTACATCCGACGTCTTCTGGTTACGTCTGTGCTACGTCCGTCTGCAAAGTCAGTTGATATTCTAAGAAGGTGTTATCTGATTTCAGAGATTTATTCTATCCGCCCTCAGATCTTAAAAACTACTGAGGCTAGAGGGCTGCAAATTGGTATTTTGATCATCCACCCTCTCATCATCAAAAGTACCAAATTGCAACCCTCTAAGCTCAGCCATTTTTATTCTATCGAAGGTTAAAGTCAGCCATGGATCGTGCATCTGGCAGCGTTTTTCGGAGCCTTGGAACGACCCTCACTCTACCGCGTCTGGTGAGCAACTGGAGACGAACTGCCAGTCATAGTTCTTTGCTCAAAGAATTGATATTGGTACAGGCTTTGTATCAGATGGATTTTCATTGCCATTGACGTCTATTCTATAATAATAACATTCGAGAGGATCTTGTCTGTCCTCCCCCTGGTGTCATTAGGGGAGACGTGACACAGCCACCCACCCTCTGTAAACCTGTTTGTCGATCCCTGGCGGGGCCAGTGTAGGTAGGGTAATGGGTGGGTAGGGGAAACATCCACCCTTCTGCTGCAAACCCATTTGTCCACCCAGTGAAGGGGCGGGGTAAGTAGAGGACCTGGAAGGTAGGGCAAACCTGACTGACTGGCAGCACCGGGTTACAGCGCAGCGTAGCCCGAGCCATCAAGCTCGTTCAAAATATTGTCCAAACTCTGGGGAAAGATGCGATTAAACTTTAATGCTTCATTCTCAAAATGACTCACGCTGTTATTAAAGAAAAATCCATTAGTTGATGTTACATTTTTCACAACATTTTCTGCGTGCAGTTACATAATCATTTAATCCACTGTAATATCTGGTAAAGCTCTTTTAATTCTCACTTTTGAAGTAAGTTAAATCTTTTATTATGAACACGTCATATGTCAAATAGGAATTTTTGTTCATTTCCGCTTAATCAGGGAGTAAGCCTGCAAACTACTTTGTTGTTGTTGGGGGGGGGGGGGTTAGGAAAGACTTAAAGGCTCTGAAAAAGCTGTTTCACGTTGAGTTAAAGATACAGAAATTCTAGGATTGGATATTTATGATTTATTTATTAGAATGAAAATGTAAAAAATAAATAATGTTTATGTTAAAAGGTACAGAAAAATTATTTCTAATACGATGTAGTATATTTTTTCAATTTTCGTTGGTGAAACAACGGGCTTTCTAGCCGTAGATTTAGCACGTTTTAATTTATTTGATGTACTGAATTTAGAGGCTATATTTCCGTCCAATTATTTTGTGTTTTCACTTATAACTGAGAATATATAAACGTGTTGAATTTGTGTCCTTTTTTAATTGATTCTTGGTGTTAGTATGAGTAGTATTAATTAAAAAGACCATTTCAAGTCAAGTTAGGAATATAATGTTTACAACTTATGCGTGAGGGGAAAAAACCTTGTACGCATCCCGAGTAAGCGGGAGGTTGGGTCACGCCTTGTTTGACAAGTTTCCCTCTTTGCTTTGTAGGATTTTTTTTCGTTTTTTTTTTTTTTTTTTTTCGTCTGTTCCCCCTTGAATGCAATCTCCTTCTCCTTCCTGATTTATCTTTCCCTTCTTCCGTTTATCTTCTTCGCATTAGTGGACTCATTTCCTGTTTGGATGTAATTATGACATAAATGCTAATTTACTGTTTTTCCGTCTACTTTGAAATCTCTCTCTCTCTCTCTCTCTCTCTCTCTCTCTCTCTCTCTCTATGTTCCCCTCGTTGTTACTCTCTATCAAAGTGAGGAAAGAAAAATCTAATAATGACTCTCTCCGTAATGTTTCTTTTAGTAATGTTTCTCTTCTCACACTCTGTTGCTGATTACGTCCGAGTAGCGGGTCATCAAATTGTCTTCACAACATTCCAATAGTCCCTTCCATATCACACGACAGTTCCTAAAGGCAAAGCCATTGTTTGGTTCCACTGTTCTATTTCTGATGTCAATTGTGTGGTTGGATCTTCTCTCTGGGAAACTTTCTCCATGCGGAAAAAATCTTAGCTGTCTCGGATATTGAAGGATTCGTATCTTCATGACTTTTTCGTGGGATTTTTGCCGAGCGATTAAACCGCCAATTCCATTTCGTTCCCAAGACAAACTTTCAATTCGAGGAACAGGTTTGGAATATCAACCCAACCTGTCCCTTGGTGAGGTTGGGCCGTCGTCGGTGCACCTGCCGTCGGGCACCGTAGGCATCACTAGAGGTTCTTTGAAGCGTTCCTTCGGCCGCTAGCTGCAACCTCCTTCATTCCTCTTACTGTACCTCCTTTCATATTATCTCTCTTCCATCTTGCTTTCCACCCTTTCAAACCTTATTGTCAAATTCCCTCTCAGCTCTGAATAACCTCATAGGACCCAGCGCTTGGCTTTTGGCCTAAATTCTATAATCCACTCTGTATTCCAGTTCAACCAAACTGAAAATCTCTACATCGAGGAATTAGGTTGACGTCAGAGAAAGTAATGTATTGGTTGTTGTAGTAAATAAATTGAATTGATACTCAGGCTTAATCGGGACTTCCGCTTTGTAAATAATCTCCGACTCTTACGTAATACACATAGATTTATACCTTAAAGGTCACCACCTTATCAGGAAGACTTTTAATGAAGTGGTTTGCACAATGAAATAGTGTCGACTGAATGCAAATAGTCACTCAAGGTCTACTCATGCCCTTTTTATACTCCCACTGATCAGGAATAGAGTAGATTTATCTATTGATTTTCACCTGTTCACTTTATCGTTGTTGATTATGACGCAACATTCCTCTCTCTTTTTTCTATTTATAGCTGTGTTCCACTGGATTCTATTATCTGATTTATTCCTTTCGTCTGCTTTGCCAATTACCTCTTCCATTTGCACTTTTCAATTCTTGAATTTCCCCTAAGACGCGGCTCTCTCTCTCTCTCTCTCTCTCTCTCTCTCTCTCTCTCTCTCTTCTGTTATCCATTTGTGAAATTATGTAAAAGCACCAAAATCTATCTATTTCATCTTTTAGTTTTCTAAAAGATGAAATAGATCTTAAAAACTGCTGAGGCTAGAGGGCTACAAATTGGTATGTTGATCATCCACCTTCCAATCATCAATCATACCAAATTGCAGCGCTCTAACCTCTGTAGTTTTTATATTGTTTAAGGTTAAGTTTAGCCATAATGGTGGGTCTCGTAACGATATAGGCCAGGTCACCACCGAGCCATGGTTAGAGTTCCATGGGCCGCGGCCCATACAGCATAGTACCGAGACCACCGAAAGATAGATCTATTTTCGGTGTCCTTGAAACAGAAAACTCGATTGCGCCGAAGTTTTGTACTTGTTAATTGCCACTGGTCCTGCTGCCATTATTGCACGGTACGAACATAAGAACAAACATTTCATCCAGCCTTTGAATGACGGTTTCTGGGATAATTCCCATCATACGCGATTTCGTATATGTGCCAGTTTCAAAGCCTCCATTACTGCTCCGGTTATTTCGAGATAAAAATATCTATAAATGACTGAGTAGGAGGTCACGGAATAATTAATTGAACGTGAGTTGTGCAAAAATGTGTGTAAGAGAGAGAGAGAGAGAGAGAGAGAGAGAGAGAGAGAGAGATGGTTCTTGCAGGCTATTTTCTTTTTGCGCACTTACGCCGACTTGTTTCGTCTTATGTCAGGGACGAAATTAAGCGGCTTAAGAAGGGTACGAAACGACTTCTAATTACTCTCGTGTGTACCCTTTCGTTCTCCTGATATATGTGCTTAAGGATTCGTTATCGAATTCGTCAACGTATTCGTGAATATATTCTCAAATCGTGTCTTTCGCATCTCAACCAATTGCGTTGACCAACGCCACGAATTCACAGGTAAAAAAATGCGCCCAAGTTTCTTCTGCTCAATCGAGTTTTCTGTGCAGCGTATGACGCTGTATAAAACCATCAGCTACGACCAGTGTTGCCGAAGTGCGGAATTTTCGTCTGCTATGCGGAATAAAAAGTCTACGGGGCAGCTATCCACGTATGTAAATTTATCATATACAAATTGCAATATTTTTTTACTTGTAAACAATTTCTCATTCAAATACAATATTATGAAAGATAAGACTCTTATCAGAATATGAGGGTGATATGATTAATGTACATCAATCTGTTAATATATTATAAAATTATTTCCTATATGAATTAATGAGTTATATACTGATACAGTAGTACCTCGAGATACGAAAGGCTCAACTTACGAAAAACTCGAGATACGAAAGCCAATACGAAAAATTTAACGGCTCTACATACGAAAAGTTTTCAAGATACGAAAGGTTTCTGAAAGTCCGAGATTCGCCCAGATAACAGTTTTGAAAATCGCGCCGCGCGCCGCCATCTTAGTATACTAGTAGACTCGCCACCATCCTCCTGCTCTCCCATTGTTTTCTGATGCTGGTCGCGGCCATGAAATCCTTCTCTCCTATTGGCCAACGTCCCTCCCATCATGCATCTACTATGTACACGTGGTGGCGGGGTTCGCCACTCGGTACCAGCATTGTTATAGTATGCACGCGGTATTCGTTTTCGGGATCGTCAATGTGTACGTTATTTAAAAAAAAAAAAAATGACCAAGATCTCTCACATGGGATAAGTGATCAAGGTCTCTCATGGATAACTGGAAACTTTTGCAAGGTTGGTTTAGGAATCTCCACTCCCTGCTGAAAACAGAGAGTGTAGACCAATCATTTACAACATGCATACCAGTACTGTATGTAGTGTACGTATAATCAAGGCACTTCAGTTTATGTTGAAGGTCAGCAGCTGAACATTCAGTACCCAAATCAGTTGCAGAGAGAGCATTTGGTTGAACAGGGTTTTGATGGACACCAGGGCCAACAGAGTCATGAGGTGCAAAAAAAGAAAGTTGAAATTCTGTAAAAAAAGAAAAAAAAAAACTACATAAAGTAAAAAAAGTAAAAAAAAAAGTTAAAAATCAAAAAAAGAAGAAAAAAACGGCAGAAATTAAAGCAGCTTTTCATAAAGTGCAATCATTTGTAGAAGACACCCCCCGAAAAGGCACACACAGGAACATTGTGAAAAAGCACGTATACGTAGGCAGAAGAAATCTTCCTTGGATACTAATTACGTTGTAGTACGTACGTATATTTTTTAAAGTGTACGTACGTACATACATAGAAAAAAAACGGCAGAAATTAAAGCCGCTTTTCATAAAGTGCAATCATTTGTAGAAGACAACCCCCGAAAAGGCTCACACAGGAACATTGTGATACGTAGGCGGAAGCAATCTTCCTTGGATAGTTACGTATGTACGTAGCCTCACTCGAAAGGTAAGCTTCCACATTTTACGTTACAGTAATAATATTTCTTGTACACTAATATACACTTTATTTACATGTTTTGCATTTTTAGTCTTAAATTAGGTATTGAATGGTCCAAATTGTTGTAGTATTTCATTATTTATAGGACAATTTAGCTTTATTATGAAATCTAATGGGGTGTTTTTGGAGGGCTTGGAACGGATTAGCCATTTTACATGTAAAATGTGGTCCAAGATACGAAAACCTCATGATACGAAGGGCGCCTCGGAACGGATTAATTTCGTATCTCGAGGTACTACTGTACATAAATGCTGTTGTGCTTATTACAAACTTATCTGTAAATATATCTGGGACAAATAAGAAAGGAAAAAATAATACTTCTCATGTGTATATATATGTAATATATATATATATATATATATATATATATATATATATACGTATTTAGTATTGTATGTATGTATATATATATAAAGTGCATGTATATAGATATATGTAAATATAAGTATATAAATATGTATATATATATATATATATATATATATATATATATGAATGTATATATGTGTGTATGAATATATATATATATATATATATATATCTATATATATATATTATATATATATATTATATATATATATATATAGAATAACTTCATCACGAAGTATATAAAACAAGTGATTCTTCCAGAAAACAGTACATTTTGAAAAAACACAAGAGCATATACAATTTAACTATCATGAATTGTTACACAAATTTCCCAAAAAAATTATTATTAATGAAAAGACAAAGAAAATATAAAATATATATATATATATAAAATTATTATTTACTGAAAGACAAAAGAAAAATATATATATTATATATATTATAAATTTATTACTGAAAAGACAAAAGAAAATATAAATATATATATATATATATAATATATATATATATATATATATATATATATATCGAGCAAGAGAAAGAGGGAGAGAGAATATCGAACCCAGAGAGAGAGAGAGAGAGAGAGAGAGAGACAGAGAGAAAGAGAGAGAGAGAGAGAGAGAGAAAGAGAGACAGAGACAGAGACAGAGACAGAGACAGAGAAAGAAATAATAACTATATACATGTGGTACTAATTTATTAGTTGTTCATTTATTTTAAGGTCCTTCATAAACATCTTACAAATATATGGGTCCAAATGGTACATTCCCAGACTAAGATTTAGGTTGTTTTTATTAGTGATTTGTATAATTGCCGATTCCAGTAAATTTCTTGAAACATAATCATTAGATCTAGCAATTACCGAGGTATCACCCCCAATTAATACAATGTGATTTTTGCATTTTCCTCTACGGTATGGAAAACCAGTAACATTTTGAAGTTGGGCTGTTCTAACTGAATACATATGCTGCTTAATATGAACAAATAATTTTTACTTGACTGACCAACGTAAAACGATGGGCAATCCTTACAAAGAATTTTGTAAATGATGTTGTTATTAATAGCAACTATTAATTAAAAAGAAATGCCTAAAAATGTACTTAGAGTGAAAAATCGCCCTTATTGCTAATCTTGTAGTGTCCAGTTTGTATATAAAGCCTTCTTTTGACTATGTTGTTCTCTGTAAAATCAGTTTTGGCTCAGTAAAGGGTCCGAACAGGACGAAAGTACTTGGCTATCTCGCTTTATCATTTTTTTCCTTCGTGCAAAAAACCTTTATATATATATCTATATATATATATATATATATATATATATATATATTCTATATATGTGTGTGTGTGTGTGTGTGTGTGTCTGTGTGTGTATAGTATACATTTATATGTTTATATATGTGTGTATATGTATTTTGTATATATATATATATATATATATATATATAGATATGTATGATATATATGTATATATACATATATGTACAATATATATACATACTATACTACATATACATATATGTGTATATATATATGTGTGTTTTATATATATATATGTATATATATGTACATGTATTTATGTATAGTAAGTATATATATATATATATATGTATATGTGATATATATATATATATGTGTGTGTATATATATATATATATAGCGTGTATATATGTATATATATATATATGCATGTATGTATGTATATATATATATATATATATATATATATATATATATAGTAGTAATGGACCCTAAGTATAACGAAATTGATATAAATCGTTCAAATTCCTATGTGCGAAGTTCATGATCATCATATCCTACGAATAGGTGCAGTAAACAAGTGATCAATTACCTCTGCAATCTCCTATGGACATACAGTTTTTATCGCTGGTAGGTAGTACGCTAAACAAGTGCCAGAATTCTCTCTTTTAATTAATTTGCTATGTATAAAGGTAATGTCCAGAGCTTCAAAAATATATCTTTGGAGCTCACGTTTCATAGACAATGAAACTTCTAATATTATATATATCTGCATCTCTGTAAAACTCGTAAAGATCAAGTGGCAACCATAATTATGCGAACTAAGTATTCTATCTTCCCAGATCGCCAATCCATTATCATGCATATGAGTTCATTGTTTTATCCCGTTCGATACTTTATAGTGACCATAGACAGCAGATAGCCTATAAAAGAAAAAAACACGAGCGGCCACAAATTGCGTGATTATATATCGAATTTTTTCCCCCATAAAACTGCTATTTTCCAAAGAAGAAACTGAAGTTGAAATTTGTGAAACTCAGGACGACAATGAATTAGTGGATTCATATGATTTACATGATTACATATTAAGGAACATACGGTACTTGAAGCAGTCCAACTGCTTCCCTCTGCGAGCCGTGTTTCTAGATGATCTAGAAATCCGACCAGTTGTTCGCATAACAAAGATTTTCTACATATAGTATCTCCATTAAGGAACATAGCATACTAGAAGCAGTAGACTGCTTTCCTCTGGGAGCCGTGTTTCTAGATGATCTAGAAATCCGACCAGTTGTTAACATAACAAAGATTTTCTACATGTAGTATCACCATTAAGGAACATAGCATACTAGAAGCAGTAGACTGCTTCCCTCTGCGAGCCGTGTTTCTATATGATCTAGAAATCCGACCAGTTGTTAACATAAAAAAGATTTTCTACATGTAGAATCTCCATTAAGGAACATAGCATACTAGAAGCAGTAGACTGCTTTCCTCTGCAAGCCGTGTTTCTAGATGATCTAGAAATCTGACTAGTTGCTCGCATAACAAAGATTTTCTACATGTAGAATCTCCATTAAGGAACATAGCATACTAGAATCGGTGGACTGCTTCCCTCTGCAAGCCGTGTTTCTAGATGATCTAGAAATCCGACCAGTTGCTCGCATAACAAAGATTTTCTACATGTAGAATCTCCATTAAGGAACATAGCATACTAGAAGCATTCCAACTGCTTCCCTCTGCAAGCCGTGTTTCTAGAGGATCTAGAAATCCAATCAGTTGTTCGCATAACAAAGATTTTCTACATGTAAAATCTCCATTAAGGAACATTGCATACTAGAAGCTGTGGACTTCTTCCCTCTGCGAGCCGTGTTTCTAGATAATCTAGAAATCCGAAAAGTTGTTCGCATAACAAAGAATTTCTACATGTAGAATCTCCATTAAGGAACATAGCATACTAGAAGCATTCCAACTGCTTCCCTCTGCAAGCCGTGTTTCTAGAGGATCTAGAAATCCAATCAGTTGTTCGCATAACAAAGATTTTCTACATGTAGAATCTCCATTAAGGAACATAGCATACTAGAAGCGTTGGACTGCTTCCCTCTGCGAGCCATGTTTCTGGATGATCTAGAAATCCGACCAGTTGTTCGCATAACAAAGATTTTCTGTATGTAGAATCTCCATTAAGGAACATAGCATACTAGAAGCAGTAGACTGCTTTCCTCTGCGAGCCGTGTTTCTAGATGATCTAGAAATCGGACCAATTGTTCGCATAACAAAGATTTTCTACATGTTGTATCTCCATTAAGGAACATAGCATACTAGAGGCGGTCCAACTGCTTCCCTCTATAAGCCGTGTTTCTAGATGATCTAGAAATCCGACCAGTTGTTCGCATAACAAATATTTTCTACATGTAAAATCTCCATTAAGAAACATAGCATACTAAAAGCGGTGGATTTCTTCCCTCTGAGAGCCGTGTTTCTAGATGATCTAGAAATCCGACCAGTTGTTCGCAAAACAAAGATTTTCTACATGTAGTATCTCCATTAAGGAACATAGCATACTAGAAGCGGTCCAACTTCTTCCCTCTGCAAGTTGTGTTTCTAAATGATCTATAAATCCGACACCAATTGTTAACATAACAAAGATTTTCTACATGTAGAATCTCCATTAAGGAACATAGCATACTAGAAGCGGTGGACTGCTTCCCTCTGTGAGCCATGTTTCTAGATGATCTAGAAATCCTACCAGTTGTTCACATAAAGATTTTCTACATGTAGAATCTCCATTAAGGAACATACCATACTAGAAGCGGTTTAACTTCTTCCCTCTGCAAGAAGTGTTTCTAGATGATCTAGAAATCCGAACAGTTGTTCTCATAACAAAGATTTTCTACATGTAGTATCTCCATTAAGGAAAATATCATACTAGAAGCGGTCTGCTTCCCTCTGCGAGCCGTGTTTTACTGAGATCTAGAAATCCGAACAGTTGTTCTCATAACAAAGATTTTCTACATGTAGTATCTCCATTAAGGAACATATCATACTAGAAGCGGTGGACTGCTTCCCTCTGCGGACCGTGTTTCTAAATGATCTAGAAATCCGACAAGATGTTCGCATAACAAAGATTTTCTGCATGTAGAATCTCCATTAAGGAACAAAGCATACTAGAAGTGTTGGACTTCTTCCCTCTCCGAGCCGTGTTTCTAGATGATCAATAAATCCGACCAGTTGTTCGCATAACAAAGATTTCCTACATATAGAATCCTCCATTAAGGAACATAGAAAAACTAGAAACATTCCAACTGCTTCCCTCTGCGAGCCGTGTTTCTAGATGATCTAGAAATCCAACCAATTGTTCGCATAACAAAGATTTTCTACATGTAGAATCTCCATTAAGGAACATAGCATACTAGAAGCATTCCGACTGCTTCCCTCTGCGAGCCGTGTTTCTAGAGGATCTAGAAATCCAATCAGTTGTTCGCATAACAAAGATTTTCTACATGTAGAATCTCCATTAAGGAACATAGAAAACTAGAAACATTCCAACTGCTTCCCTCTGCGAGCCGTGTTTCTAGATGATCTAGAAATCCAACCAGTTGTTCGCATAACAAAGATTTTCTGCATGTAGAATCTCCTTTTAGGAACATAGCATACTAGAAGCGGTGGACTGCTTCCCTCTGTGAGCCATGTTTCTAGATGATCTAGAAATCCTACCAGTTGTTCACATAAAGATTTTCTACATGTAGAATCTCCATTAAGGAACATAGCATACTAGAAGCGGTCCAACTGCTTCCCTCTGCAAGCCGTGTTTCTAGATGATCTAGAAATCCGACCAGTTGTTCGCATAACAAAGATTTTCTACATGTAGAATCTCCATTAAGGAACATACCATACTAGAAGCGGTGAACTGCTTCCCTCTGCAAGCCATGTTTCTAGATGATCTAGAAATCCGACCTGTTGTTAACATAACAAAGATTTTCTACATGTAGAATCTCCATTAAGGAACATAGCATACTAGAAGCGGTGGACTGCTTCCCTCTGCAAGCCATGTTTCTAGATGATCTAGAAATCCGACCTTTTGTTAACATAACAAAGATTTTTTACATGTAAAATCTCCATTCAGGAACATAGCATACTAGAAGCGGTGGACTGCTTCACTCTGCGAGCCATGTTTCTAGATGATCTAGAAATCCGACCAATTGTTCGCATAACAAAGATTTCCTACATGTAGAATCTCCATCAAAGAACTTAGCATACTAGAAGCGGTGGACTACTTCCCTCTGCAAGCCATGTTTCTAGATGATCTAGAAATCCGACCAGTTGTTCACATAAAGATTTTCTACATGTAGAATCTCCATTAAGGACCATAGCATACTAGAAACGGTCCAACTGCTTCCCTTTGCAAGACGTGTTTCTAGATGATCTAGAAATCTGACCAGTTGTTCGCATAACAAAGACTTTCTACATGTACAATCTCCATCAAGGAACGTTGCATACTAGAAGCGGTGGACTGCTTACCTTTGCGAGCCATGTTTCTGGATGATCTAGAAATCCGACCAATTGTTCGCATAACAAAGATTTTCTACATGTAGAATCTCCATTAAGGAACATAGCATACTAGAAGCGGTGGACTGCTTCCCTCTGCGAGCCATGTTTCTAGATGATCTAGAAATCCGACCAATTACTCGCATAACATAGATTTTCTACATGTAGAATCTCCATTTAGGAACATAGCATACAAGAAGCGTTGGACTGCTTCCCTCTGCGAGCCATGTTTCTAGATGATCTAGAAATCCGACCAATTGTTCGCATAACAAAGATTTTCTACATGTAGAATCTCCATTAAGGAACATAGCATACTAGAAGCGGTTGACTGCTTCCCTCTGTAAGCCGTGTTTCTAGATTGATCTAGAAATCCGACCAGTTGTTCGCATAACAAAGAATTTCTACATGTAGAATCTCCATTAAGGAACATAGCATACTAGAAGCGGTTGACTGCTTCCCTCTGTAAGCCGTGTTTCTAGATGATCTAGAAATCCGACCAGTTGTTCGCATAACAAAGAATTTCTACATGTAGAATCTCCATTAAGGAACATAGCATACTAGAAGCGGTGGACTGCTTCCCTCTGCAAGCCGTGTTTCTAGATGATCTAGAAATCCGACCAGTTGTTCGCATAACAAAGATTTTCTACATGTAGAATCTCCATTAGGAACATAGCATACTAGAAGCGGTTGACTGCTTCCCTCTGCAAGCCGTGTTTCTAGATGATCTAGAAATCCGACCAGTTGTTAACATAACAAAGATTTTCTACATGTAAAATCTCCATTAAGGAACATAGCATACTAGAAGCGGTCCAACTTCTTCCCTCTGCAAACCGTGTTCATAGATGATCTGGAAATCTGACCAGTTGTTCTCATAACAATGATTTTCTACATGTAAAATCTCCATTAAGGAACATAGCATACTAGAAGCGGTGGACTGCTTCCCTCTGCGAGCCATATTTCTAGATGATCTAGAAATCCGACTAGTTGTTCGCATAACAAAGATTTTCTACATGTAGAATCTCCATTAAGGAACTTAGCATACTAGAAGCGGTGGACTGCTTCCCTCTGCGAGCCATATTTCTAGATGATCTAGAAATCCGACCAGTTGTTCGCATAACAAAGATTTTCTGCATGTAGAATCTCCATTAAAGAACATAGCATACTAGAAGCGTTGAACTGCTTCCCTCTGCAATCCGTGTTTCTAGATGATCTAGAAATCCGACCAGTTGTTCGCATAACTAAGATTTCCTACATGTAGAATCTCCATTAAGGAACATAGCATACTAGAAGCGGTCCAACTGCTTCCCTCTGCAAGCAGTGTTTCTAGATGATCTAGAAATCCGACCAGTTGTTCGCACAACAAAAATTTTCTACATGTAGTATATCCATTCAGAAACACAGCATACTAGAAGCGGTGGACTGCATCCCTCTGCAAGCCGTGTTTCTAGATGATCTAGAAATCCGACCAATTGTTCTCATAACAAAGATTTTCTACATGTAGTATCTCCATTAAGAAACACAGCATAAAGAAGCGGTGGACTACATCCCTCTGCAAGCCGTGTTTCTAGATGATCTATAAATCCAACCAGTTGTTTGCATAATAAAGATTTTCTACATGTAGAATCTCCATTAAGGAACATAGCATAATAGAAGCGGTCCAACAGCTCCCCTCTGCAAGCCGTGTTTCTAGATGATCTAGAAATCAGACCAGTTGTTCGCATAACAAACAAAGATTTCAATGTAGAATCTCCATTAAAAGGAACATATCTACTACAAGCAATCAACAGCTCCTCTGCAGCCGTTGTTTCTAAGAATGATTCTAGGAAATCCAGACCGGTTGTTCGCATAACAAAGATTTTTCTACATGTAGAATCTCCATTAAGGAACATAGCCAGCTAAAAAGCGGTCCAAACGCTTCCCTCAGCAAGCCGTGTTTCTAGATGATCTAGGAAATCCGACCAGTGTTCGCATAACAAAGACTTTTTCTACATGTAAAATCTCCATTAAAGGAACATAGCATAATAGAAGCGGTCCAACTGCTTCCCTCTAGAGCCGAGTTTTCTAGATGATCTAGAAATCCGGCCAGTTGTTCGCATACAAAGATTTTTTCTACATGTAGAATTCTCCATTAAGGAACATAGCATACTAGAAGCAACTGCTTCCCTCTGCGAGCCGTGTTTCTAGATGATCTAGAAATCCGGCCAGTTGTTCGCATAACAAAGATTTTCTACATGTAGAATCTCCATTAAGGAACATAGCATACTAGAAGCAACTGCTTCCCTCTGCGAGCCGCGTTTCTAGATGATCTAGAAATCCGACCAGTTGTTCGCATAACAAAGATTTTCTACATGTAGAATCTCCTTTAAGGAACATAGCATACTAGAAGCATTCCAACTGCTTTCCTCTGCGAGCCGTATTTCTAGATGATCTAGAAATCCGACCAGTTGTTCGCATAACAAAGATTTTCTACATGTAGAATCTCCATTAAGGAACATAGCATATATACTAGAAGCGGTGGACTGCTTCCCTCTGCGAGCCGTGTTTCTAGATGATCTAGAAATCCGACCAGTTGTTCGCATAACAAAGATTTTCTACATGTAGAATCTCCATTAAGGAACATAGCATATATAATAGAAGCGGTGGACTGCTTCCCTCTGCGAGCCGTGTTTCTAGATGATCTAGAAATCCGACCAGTTGTTTGCATAACAAAGATTTTCTACATGTAGAATCTCCATTAATGAACATACCATTCTAGTAGCGGTCCAACTGCTTCCCTCTGTAAGCCGTCTTTCTAGATGATCTAGGAAACCGACCGGTTGTTCGCAAAACAAAGACTTTCTACATGTAGAATCCCCATTAAGGAAAAAAGCATACTAGAAGCAATCCAACTTCTTCCCTCTACAAGCCGTGTTTCTAGATAATCTAGAAATCCGACCAGTTGTTCTCATAACAAAGATTTTCTGCATGTAGTATCTCCATGAAGGAACATAGCATGCTAAAAGCGGTGGACTGCTTCCCTCTGCGAGCTGTGTTCCTAGATGATCTACAAATCCGACTAGTTGTTCGCATAACAAAGATTTTCTACATATAGAATCTCCATTAAGGAACATAGCATACTAGAAGCGTTGGACTGCTTCCCTCTGCGAGCCATGTTTCTAGATGATCTAGAAATCCAACTAGTTGTTCGCATCTCAAAGATTTTGTACATGTAGAATCTCCATTTAGGAACATACCATACTAGAAGCGTTGGACTGCTTCCCTCTGCGAGCCGTGTTTCTAGATGATCTAGAAATCCGACCAGTTGTTCGCATAACAAAGATTTTCTACATGTAAAATCTCCATTAAGGAACATAGCATACTAGAAGTGGTGGACTGCTTCCCTCTGCAAGCCATGTTTCTAAATGATCTACAAATCCAACCAGTTATTCGCATAACAAAGATTTTCTACATATAGAATCTCCATTAAGGAACATAGCATACTAGAAGCGTTGGACTGCTTCCCTCTGCGAGCCATGTTTCTAGATGATCTAGAAATCCGACTAGTTGTTCGCATCACAAAGATTTTGTACATGTAGAATCTCCATTTAGGAACATACCATACTAGAAGCGTTGGACTGCTTCCCTCTGCGAGCCGTGTTTCTAGATGATCTAGAAATCCGACCAGTTGTTCGCATAACAAAGATTTTCTACATGTAGAATCTCCATTAAGGAACATAGCATACTAGAAGCGGTGGACTGCTTCCCTCTGCAAGCCATGTTTCTAGATGATCTAGAAATCCGACCTTTTGTTAACATAACAAAGATTTTCTACATGTAGAATCTCCATTCAGGAACATAGCATACTAGAAGCGGTGGACTGCTTCACTCTGCGAGCCATGTTTCTAGATGATCTAGAAATCCGACCAATTATTCGCATAACAAAGATTTAGTACATGTAGAATCTCCATTAAGGAACATAGCATACTAGAAGCGTTGGACTGCTTCCCTCTGCGAGCCATGTTTCTAGATGATCTAGAAATCCGACTAGTTGTTCGCATCACAAAGATTTTGTACATGTAGAATCTCCATTAAGGAACATAGCATACTAGAAGCGGTCCAACTGCTTCCCTCTGTAAGCCGTGTATCTAGGTGATCTAGAAATCCTACCAATTCTTCGCATAACAAAGATTTTCTGCATGTAGAATCTCCATTTAGGAACATAGCATACCAGCAGCGTTGGACTGCTTCCCTCTGCGAGCCGTGTTTCTAGATGATCTAGAAATCTGACCAGTTGTTCGCATAACAAAGATTTTCTACATGTAGAATCTCCATTAAGTAACATAGCATACTGGAAGCAGTGGACTGCTTCCCTCTGCAAGCCGTGTCTTTAGATGATCTAGAAATCCGACCAGTTGTTCGCATAACAAATATTTTCTACATGTAGAATCTCCAATAAGTAACATAGCATACTAGAAGCGGTCCAACTGCTTCCCTCTGCAAGCCGTGTTTCTAGATGATCTAGAAATCCAACCAGTTGTTCGCATAACAAAGATTTTCTACATGTAGAATCTCCATTAAGGAACATAGCATACTAGAAGCGGTCCAACTGCTTCCCTCTGCAAGCCGTTTATCTAGGTGATCTAGAAATGCGACCAGTTGTTCTCATAACAAAGGTTTTCTACATGTAGAATCTCCATCAAGGAACTTAGCATACTAGAAGCGGTGGACTGCTTCCCTCTGCGAGCCATGTTTCTGGATGATCTAGAAATCCGACCAATTGTTCGCATAACAAAGATTTTCTACATGTAGAATCTCCATCAAGGAACTTAGCATACTAGAAGCGGTGGACTGCTTCCCTCTGCGGGCCATGTTTCAAGATGATCTAGAAATCCGACCAATTACTCGCATAACAAAGATTTTCTACATATAGAATATCCATTAAGGAACATAGCATACTAGAAGCGGTGGACTGCTTCCCTCTTCAAGCCGTGTTTCTAGATGATCTAGAAATCCGACCTGTTGTTCGCATAACAAAGATTTTGTACATGCAGAATCTCCATTAAGGAACATACCATACTAGAAGCGGTGGATTTCTTCCCTCTGCGAGCCGTGTTTCTAGATGATCTAGAAATCCGACCAGTTGTTCGCATAACAAAGATTTTCTACATATAGAATCTCCATTAAGGAACATAGCATACTAGAAGCGGTGGACTGCTCCCCTCTTCAAGCCGTGTTTCTAGATGATCTAGAAATCCAACCAGTTGTTCGCATAACAAAGATTCTCTGCAAGTAGAATCTCCATTAAGCAACATAGCATACTAGAAGCATTCCAACTGCTTCCCTCTGCTGGCCATGTTTCTAGATGATCTAGAAATCCGACCAATTCTTCGCATAACAAAGATTCTCTGCATGTAGAATCTCCATTTAGGAACATAGCATACTAGAAGCATTTCAACTGCTTTCCTCTGCAAGCCGTGTTTCTGGATGATCTAGAAATCCGACCAATTGTTCGCATAACAAAGATTCTCTGCATGTAGAATCTCCATTAAGGAGCATAGCATACTAGAAGCGTTGGACTGCTTCCCTCTGCGAGCCGTGTTTCTAGATGATCTAGAAATCCGACCAGTTGTTCGCATATCAATGATTTTCTATATGTAGAATCTCCATTAAGGAGCATTGCATACTAGAAGCGGTGGACTGCTTCCCTCTGCAAGCCGTGTTTTTAGATGATCTAGAAATCCGACCAGTTGTTCGCATATCAATGATTTTCTACATGTAGAATCTCCATTAAGGAACATTGCATACTAGAAGCATTCTAACTGCTTCCCTCTGTGAGCCGTGTTTCTAGATGATCTAGAAATCCGACCAATTGTTCGCATAACAAAGATTTTCTGCATGTAGAATCTCCATTAAGGAGCATAGCATACTAGAAGCGTTGGACTGCTTCCCTCTGCGAGCCGTGTTTCTAGATGATCTAGAAATCCGACCAGTTGTTTGCATAACAAAGATTTTTTACATGTAGAATCTCCATTAAGGAACATAGCACACTAGAAGCGGTGGTCTGCTTCCCTCTGCGAGCCGTGTTTCTAGATGATCTAGAAATCCGACCAGTTGTTCACATAACAAAGATTTTTTACATGTAGAATCTCCATTAAGGAACATACCATACTAGAAGCGGTGGACTGCTTCCCTTTGCAAGCCATATTTCTAGATGATCTAGAAATCCGACCAGTTATTAACATAACAAAGATTTTCTACATGTAGAATCTCCATTGAGGAACATAGCATACTAGAAGCGGTGGACTGCTTCCCTCTGCGAGCCGTGTTTTTAGATGATCTAGAAATCCGACCAATTGTTCGCATAACAAAGATTTTGTACATGTAGAATCTCCATTAAGGAACATAGCATACAAGAAGCAGTGGACTGCTTCCCTCTACGAGCCATGTTTCTAAATGATCTACAAATCCAACCAGTTATTCGCATAACAAAGATTTTCTACATATAGAATCTCCATTAAGGAACATAGCATACTAGAAGCGGTCCAACTGCTTCCCTCTGCGAGCCGTGTTTTCTAGATGATCTAAAGAAATCCGACCAATTCACATAACAAAGATTTTCTGCATGTAGAATCTCCATTTAGGAACATACCATACTAGAAGCGTTGGACTGCTTCCCTCTGCGAGCCGTGTTTCTAGATGATCTAGAAATCCGACCAGTTGTTCGCATAACAAAGATTTTCTACATGTAAAATCTCCATTAAGGAACATAGCATACTAGAAGCGGTGGACTGCTTCCCTCTGCGAGCCGTGTTTCTAGATGATCTAGAAATCCAACCAATTGTTCACATAACAAATATTTTCTACATGTAGAATCTCCATTAAGGAACATAGCATACTAGAAGCGGTCCAACTGCTTCCCTCTGCAAGCCGTGTTTCTATATGATCTAGAAATCCGACCAGTTGTTCGCATAACAAAGATTTTCTACATGTAGTATCTCCATTAAGGAACATAGCATACTAGAAGCAGTTGACTGCTTCCCTCTGCGAGCCGTGTTTCTAGATGATCTAGAAATGCGACCAGTTGTTCGCATCCCAAAGATCTTACATGAGCCTCTCCATTAAGGAACATAGCTCTAGAAGCTTCCACTACTTCCCTCTTCAAGCCGTGTTTCTAGATGATCTAGGAAATCCGACAAAGTTTGTTTCGCATAACAAAGATTTTCTACATGTAGAATCTCCATTAAGGAACATAGCATACTAGAAGCGGTCCAAACGCTTTCCCTCTGCGAGCCGTGGTTTCTAAGTGATCTAGGAAATGCGACCAGTGTTCGCATAACAAAGATTTTCTTAACATGTAGAATCTCCTTAAGGAACTAGATTTCTAGAAGCATTCCAACTACTTCCCTCTGCAACCGTTGTTTCTAGATGATCTAGAAAGGCACCAGTTTGTTCGCATAAACAAAGATTTTCTACATGTTAGAATCTCCATTAAGGAACATGCTCTAGAAGCATTCCAACTACTTCCCTCTGCAAGCCGTGTTTCTAGATGATCTAGAAATCCGACCAGTTGTTCGCATAACAAAGATTTTCTACATGTAGAATCTCCATTAAGGAACATAGCATACTAGAAGCGGTCCAACTGCTTCCCTCTGCGAGCCGTGTTTCTAGATGATCTAGAAATGCGACCAGTTGTTCGCATAACAAAGATTTTCTACATGTAGAATCTCCATTAAGGAACATAGCATACTAGAAGCATTCCAACTACTTCCCTCTGCAAGCCGTGTTTCTAGATGATCTAGAAATCCGACCAGTTGTTCGCATAACAAAGATTTTCTACATGTAGAATCTCCATTAAGGAACATAGCATACTAGAAGCATTCCAACTGCTTCCCTCTGTGAGCCGTGTTTCTAGATGATCTGGAAATCCGACCAATTGTTCACATAACAAAGATTTTCTGCATGTAGAATCTCCATTTAGGAACATAGCATACTAGAAGCGTTGGACTGCTTCCCTCTGCGAGCCGTGTTTCTAGAGGATCAAGAAATCCGACCAGTTGTTCGCATAACAAAGATATCCTACATATGGAATCTCCATTAAGGAACATAGCATACTAGAAGCGTTGGACTGCTTCCCTCTGCGAGCCGTGTTTCTAGATGATCTAGAAATCCGACCAGTTGTTCGCATAATAAAGATTTTCTACATGTACATAGAATCTCCAGTAAAGAACAATGCATACTAGAGGCAGTCTAGGTTCTTTTTAGACTTTACTGTCGTCCTTGTTGGCCCTCAGTCTCTTACGCTCTATTGTATATTCTGTTTCCGCCTCGCTTCATCCAACTGCTCCACCAACTCGGGCACAGTTGGTCGAAGTTTAGGATTTTTACTTTTGGCCATGTTTATTATATCCTCGTAATCCTTTGGGATGTCATCGTAGAGGGCGTAGATAGTATCATCAACCAGACATCCCATGGAGTAGACGTCTCCCCAGGGCATAGCGGGCGCACCTCTCGTGTACTCTGGCGGGTAAATGGAGTCAGACATATTGGGCCATACCTTTATCTTCTTGCCCCTTTTCACTGCTAATCCGAAGTCGATTATTCGGGGCTGCACCTGTTTGTTGACCATCACATTATCCGTCTTCAAATCCACATGGATATAGCCTGCCAGGTGGATTTCGTGGAGCCTCCTCGCAATGTCCGGAAGTGCTTGCAAGGCGAGGGAAGGCAAGGTCTTCGAGTCGTATATGAAAGAATAGAACTCTTCGCCACAACAATAGTCCATGAGGATGGCGGCTGGCTTGCTACAGGTCCCAAGTAGCATAGGAGCTCCTCCTGCGCCCTGGAGTTCCTGGAGCGTTTTAGCCTCGTTTCTGAAGGCTGCTCTCACTTGCCACAGGTCGTCGTTGGCCACTTTCAGCACTGCTTGCTTTCCCTTGTGAAGGACTTTGTAGGCCGTTCCGTAGGCTCCCGAACCCAACTCTTGTCCTTTGAGCAGAAGCCTTTTCACCTCAGCCTCGCCCAATTCTTCGACTGTGGGCTTCCCTTTCCCCTTCTTTGGGTCCTTTGGTACGTTGGCGTCCTTCGCTTTCCTTCCTCTAGGCTTCTTCTCTGGTGGCGGCTCGTCCTTCAGTTTCCCCTTTTCAGGTTGCTTCTCTGGTGGAGGAGGCTCGTCCTTCACTTTCTTTCTTCCAGGCATCTTCTTTGGCGGCGGCTGGTCCTTCAGTTTCTTCCTTCCAGGCAGCTCCTTTTGGGGTTCATTGGGAGGAGGAAGATTCCCTTTCTTCACTCTCTTCTCTTCTCTTGTCTTTCCTTCCTCATTCATTTTCCCTTTCATTGTCGCCTCTTCTGTCTTGCCCTCAGGTGCCGCCGCCGCCGCCGCCGCTGCCTTTGGTCCTTGCTCGGCCCTCTTAGCCTTGGCACCATAGAGATCATGGATTCTCGCCGCCGCATTGGCCTTTGCTTGTCGGGGGAGCCGCTGCCGTGCCTTCGGCGGACCAAGAGGACGAGCCTTTTTGGCTCCGAGCAAGTCTGGATCCGCCTTCCGTCTTTTGTTCAGCGGCTCCGTCTTGCCTGCTTCTTCGGTGTTCCATTGCATGATTTTCAGCTCTTCCACCTTGCCCTCCTCTTCCTCCTCTTCCCTCTTCCTCTTCTTTCCATGGCTGTCTCGCAGTTCTGTCGGGGAATTGTACAAGTTCTTCTTCCGTGCAACCTCTGCCTTTCTGCCTCCTCGATTCACTTTTAGCGGAGGCCTTCGGGGACTTGCCTTTCCGTCTTGGTCCGTTCTTCGTAGCTCGGTGATCGGGGCTGTCTCTTCGGCGCCCTCCAGGTTCCTTTTCATTCCCTCAGCGTTTCTCAACACTTGAGGGAAGTGACTGACTGCTCTGGTCCTGACGTTCTGCCTCTGTTTGGTGGCTCTCTTCGCTGGCCAGAGAACTCGCCTGATTGCTGCATTGCCATCTTCAGCCACTTTGCGTCTCTTTATGGTCGGTTCTGACGCTTCAGCCTCCTCCATCGTCCTCTTCTTTCCCTGGGCGTTTGTCTCCACTTCAGGGAAATGATGGCATGTTCTCCTCTTCCGGTCAGCAGCTTCAGTTTTACCTTGGTCCGGTCCATTGGTCGTCATCTTAAAGTACTCTTGGATTTTCCTCCGGGCGATTCCTTTCACCACCCGGGCCAACCTCCTCTGAGGTAATAAAGTATAACAAGGAGCATTTTCAGCTCCCAGCAAGTCTCGACGAGTCACACTCGTTCGAGAAGACATATTGTATAACAATGAATTTTCATTTGTTAAGTGATCCATTTTGGACATGCTAACTGTTTTACTTCAAAGTATGGTCAGTTTTAGAAAAAGACGGACCCATCCTGAGTCTTCCCAGGGAAGCTTCTCGCCTGCGATCTGAGTGTCTCCAGGAAACTCTAGGAAATCCTTTCTGGAATCCACTGAAGACGTCTTGGAACCGGGATCTTGGAGAATTATCGAAGAGCCTGAAACCTGAAGACATATCGAAGATCCAGTTAAAACCTTGTAGACTGGAACCTAAAGGCTTATCGAAGATCCAGTGAAATCCTTGGAGCCTGGAACCTGGAACCTGGAACCTGATGACTAATCAAAGATCCAGTGAAAACCTTGGAGCCTGGAACCTGAAGACTTATCGAAGATCCAGTCAAATCTTTGGAGCCTGGAACCTGGGACCTGAAGAATTATCAAAGATCGAGTTAAATCCTTAGAGCCTGGAACCTCTTATCGAAGATCCAGTTAAAACCTTGGATCCGCATTGGATCTGTGCTTAAGAGTCTTTCATTTGGTCAAAAATTTAACCCAGCTTCAAGATCTCTTTCATGGCCGTTTTGGAATCTGGGTTATTATTTCCAGCCCGATTTTCATTTTTTTTTTTTTTTTTTTTTTCATTTTCAGAGCAAATATATTGTCATTCGTCTTGAACAGATTTCAGATTCCGTCGTGAAATTAAAAATAATAATACGGATAATACATGCATACATACATACATTCGTACATACTTGTATATACAATTGATGTACATATGTACACACACAAAAACATATAAATATATATATATATATATATATATATCTATATATATATATATATATATATATAGTATATATATAAAGTATAAAAGGCCCATTAAAAACACTTTTAAATTAAGGAGTATATTTCGGAGGACTTATACATACTATATATATATATATATATATATATATATATATATATATATTATTTATCAACTTTAAAGCTTAAGTATTGTAGGTAATGCCTCATGTATTTATAACATTATAAAATCGATGCAGACTCTTTATCTCAAACTTTTCCATGTTTTACCTATGGCGATCCAGATAGTTTTACCAAAAATTCATAATTTTTATGATTTTCCTCAATTTTTACCCTTGCATACACTTCTGTAGTATTATTTTAGTTGCATATGTTAAAATTGTACAGGCTCAACCTTCCTTTTTCAGATAACACGAGCCATAAAAAATAAAAACTACAATCTGAAGATCACAGAAATAATAAGTGAGGAAGTGCATATGCAGTTCTAGCAAATATAAATTTCACAGTAGATGAAAAGAAATGGTGAAAAGAATAATAATACTTTCAGAAGACGAACTCTGGAGTATGCAGCAAATTTCATGCTGGCATAACATAATAATAAGTAGTAGTTAAAACGAGAAGAATGAACGGCATAGCGAGTGAGCAGCATGTAGAAGCCTAACATAAATGAAAATAATAAAAACAACAAAATAAGCTAATGACTGGGAGAAGAGTGAAGAGGTAAAATGCGTCGTCCGTCGTCTGCAAGGAAAGTGAGATGTCTCCGTCCACAGAAGTTAGGCCACACGTCAGCTGACGAATGTAAACAAAACTTCGGGTTTAGGAAACGAAGCTCCTTTCCTATCAAGTAAATATATATAATAATATCTGGAAACACCATTAACTGTCACATTTTGAGCTTCAATTACGATGAAATCGTGTAATTGGATAGCAAAAATCTTTACTCATAAAGGTTATCACTAAGCGATTTACGAACGCTTTGCATATGCTATTAAAACACCTAGAAATACCACGAATTTCTGTGAATCGAATAACTTTTGCCCATGAAGCATTGTGAATAACACAAATACGCTATTACAACGAACAGAATTGACTGCTATTTTTAACGAGGCATAAAATTACCATAAAACAGTATTTTCTTTAATTCGTTTTTATGGCTTTTCAAAGAAAGCAAATATTTTTATTTTATGGTAAACTATAGCAAAATGTATTTTGCATAACAAAATAAAACCAAATTGAATTATAAATTAAGAAACTTGAAAGGCACCACATTTTATGGTCCCAGAAACGTGAGAGGATTGGATTTCCATTGTTTTCCCAGTATATTTTCGTAGTAGACTTTGGATTGATTTTGGATTACAAAACATTGAAACAAAAACAATATTATAAAAAACAAAGTCACATATGTAACAAATGTAAATATATATTAGCAGTAGCGGCTCGTCAGCAGGCACTGTGGAACTGCAGCACCCCCTATAGATTTCGTATTACCTGAAGAATTTAGCAACCCCTAATACCTCTCCTGAAGAAAATCGACCCCAATATTTTCCTCCTGAAGAAAAGCGACCCCAATATTTTCCACCTGAAGATAAACGACCCCTGCTTGTTGGTGTCTCCAATCTTCAGGTGACCCACTTTAGCTCATAATATTATAGAAAAAGATGAGAAAAAAATATAGATATACATTCATTAAAAACTACTTTATTAAACATTTGTTAAAAACACAAATTTAGACAAACAATCAATAGTTAATTAAAAGCATATTGTCTTGCAATTTCAGTACAAAAATAATCAAACCTACTGTAACCCTTGTGGCTAGCGCACGCAGCACAACATTACCTCTTGCCAGAACATACCGAGCTTGCCAAGAATCTTTAAATATGCGGATAAGGCGCGAAGCGCTGTTCCTCCACAGCCTTACTGTAACCCCTGTTAATTCCTCACCTTAAGAAGAGCGACCCCAATATTTTCCACCTGAAGAAAAGCGACCCCAGAGTGTGTGGGGTCGCTTTTCTTCAGGTGATCCTAGATTTCATAATATATATGCACAAAATTATGAATATATACATGAATATGAGAAATTAAGTATAGATTATCAATAACAGGGTGGGAGGATTACGAGGGGGCTAGTAATCATCACCGGGGGATATATCTTCACCGGAGGCACTGGGAGGGAGAAGAGGTTTGGGGGTTCAACAGTCCCCTCGGAAACGGGGCACTTCCGTGTTGCTGGGAGGCGAGGAAAACTGGATGCCGCATTTCGTAGTAGTCTGGTGGCTATCTGGTGCGATTGTCTATCGATCCCTGCACTCCTTTGATCGCATCCCAGAATCCGTGTGAGGTTATTTGATTCCACCTTTTTAAGGCTGATTATGGATTCCTGCTTGTCCTTTGATCACGTCCCCAGATTCTTGATAAATTATCATTTGTCTCCTCAATTTTTTCAGAGTTTTTTTCCAATTATTTCGAGAGAGATTTTGCTGTTTTGAAGGCATTTTCTGCAGTGTGGTACACCGCAGGTAGGCTTAGGTCAGCAGGGCCCTTTGGAGGCAGGTTGTAAGGGTCATCGGCGTATATTTCCACCGAGCAGGTCCTTAGCCACTTAGTGATATACGATATTTTTTTGTGAGAGGACAAGTTCTTCGCGGATCGGCTCCTTGAGAATGCTCTCTGGTATCAGATCTTTATTTGCATTTCGTATATGCAACGTTGATTTCCTCATCGGAGAAGGCATCACTGACAGATTGTATAGCGGACTCGACGTCGGAACGGTTCGATTGGTATTGAATAAAGAAAAGACAATTGTTCGCGAGTACGGAACTTGTGTGTGGGGCACAGGCACCAGTAGGTGCCAGGGTCACTTGCGCAACGGTTGGAGGTTGGTCGGGTGACATTTTTGCGGTAAAGGAGGGGTCAAGCACTAACACATACACTGCATTCTGCATTCTTTTACCATTTCCCATTTTCCCAGGACCAATAGGCCTCGAGAAGCTGATTTGAAAGATTTCTAAGGCACTGATTGGAGCAGAAAGAATATTAGAATATCTGCCGTTGCACAACACTCTCCGGCTTACACGCCGGGTATTACGTGGAGACACATTGCTTACTATAAGAGGTATAATCACCAATGGCGAAAAACCCTTCTTTTCTGTGAAGAAACGCGAGAGAGACCTCCAACACGTCCGCACCCCACACAATCAGTACAAATCAGAAAAGCGACCCCAGCATGTGTTGGGGTCACTTTTCTTCAGGTGATCCTAGATTTCACAATATATATACACAAAATTATGAATATATACTTGAATATGAGAAATTAAGTATAGATTATCAATAATCCTTTAAAAATTATTACAATTCTTTTGTTTTTGAAAAAAAAATAATAATTGAAACAATATGTGGAACTGCTGGTGCTCAGCAGTTCTTATTCTGCTAGTAGGGTGATAATATAGCCAGCTCGCACGTAAGGGTGATGGGACTGGGAGCACTGCCCTCTCGAGCAGTGTTAGCCTAGCTGTTGGAGGGCGAAGGTGTGATTTGAAATTCGTCAATAGCCTAATCAGTATGTAGTATTAGTGATAGTGATCAAATCAGTGACGATACTAATGCAGAACAATAAACTCAGTGGTGAGTTGCAATAAATGGGAAAACAATTATGACCACAATAATGTCAATAATACTAAAATTCAAATTAGCTTTTGGCAGCGATTCTGCTGCCTTCCTCAGTGAGAGAGAGAGAGAGAGAGAGAGAGAGAGAGAGAGAGAGAGAGAGAGAGAGAGAGAAGGTGTATGTGAATGCATGCGTCTGTGTTTTAGGTGGGTTTTCTTTAGTCCAATTGTTTTATATAGGCCTATGTTATTATATTTTACTGTCATACTCAGTTTTGTACTATCATAATGTTTTTGTTTTCGAGTTTTTATTCTTTTTAATGTTTTAATGATTTTTATTTTGCTACGCTTAGTTTACATAAAATTAATATTTTTATGTAACCTCATATTCTCAATTTTCCGCCAGTATCTCCGCTGCCGAAAGTTATTGCTTTTAATTTTAGTATTTTAATACTTTTTCAGTTTTGTTTACAGTTTCAAATTTGATCAGTCATAGTCCAAGAGAAACAGAACTTGAAGAAGTTAAGTTTTCGGCATTGTTTATAGTGCCATATATATATGTACTATATAATGTGTGTGTTTATGCAGTTGATATCAAGAAATTGAAAAAAAAAATTATGTAACAGCACCCCTATGAATGATAGCCATGAGCCGCCACTGCATATTAGGTCCGAATCGGCCAATAATATGAAGCTCCGAGTAAGCCGAACACGTTTATTCGGACCTTGGCTGATTCGGATCATGTACTGGCTCATTCGGACCTTTATCCAGGCTTATTCGGACCTTTATCCAGGCTTATTCGGACCTTTATCCAGGCTCATTCGGACCTTTATCCAGGCTTATTCGGACCTTTATCCAGGCTATTCGGACCTTTATCCATGCTTATTCGGACCTTCATCAGGCGTTATTCGGTACCTTTGTCCAGGCTTATTCGGACCTTTTATTTACCAGGCTTATTCGGACCTTCATCCAGGCTTATTCGGACCTTTATCCAGGCTTATTCGGACCTTTATCCAGGCTTATTCGGACCTTTATCCAGGCTTATTCGGACCTTTATCCAGGCTTATTCGGACCTTTATCCAGGCTTATTCGGACCTTTATCCAGGCTTATTCGGACCTTTATCCAGGCTTATTCGGACCTTTATCCAGGCTCATTCGGACCTTGTCCAGGCTTATTCCGACCTTCATCTGATTGGCCGATTCGGACCTAATATTTACATATGTGACTCTGTTTTATAATATTGTTTCAATGTTTGTAATCCATAATCAATCCCAAGTCTATTATGAAAATATATTGGGGAAGTGATGGAAATCCACTCCTCTCATGTTTCTAGGACCATTTATCTCGTACAGTTACAAATGATTACTCTCATGTAAAAATAAAGCTAAAAATAAAGCTCAAATTAACCCAAAAATTCAACCTGAATAGCTCCTTGGTTTACACTGGCGCATAGTATATATGGTGCACATTTCTCCATTAGCTGACCAGTTGTTATTTTCCTTTCATTATAGTCCTCCTCCAGTTTCATGACACGCCCTTGTAGTTCCTTGACCTGCTTTCTCTGACGTCTCTTTAATTTGCCCTCTTTGACAAGCTTAATTCACCCGATTCGATATTTCCTTTGCCTCTAACTATATTAAAGATATAAGTGAATAAGCCGTGAGGTTACTTTTTTTGCTTTTTCGTTCAGCTTATGATGCCACCCCTCCACATTGTTGTTTGTCCTGATACTGCGTCCAAAACCATGGCCAGCTCTCATCTTCCACCTGACTCTGCAACAACGTTAGGTCAACATAATCCATAAACTCTCTAACTGACCCAATGACATCCACCTTGCCTGAAAGTTCATCAAAGGTTTCCTTAATATTATTGCTATAATATAAAATTAGTTTTATGGGTCCGAATCACCCAAAACAAAGGTCCAAAACAGCCGATCAAATGGTCCGAATTAGCCTAAACAATTGTCCAAATCAGCCTAGTAAATGGTCCGAATCTGATCCGAATCAGCCATTGGTCCAAATAAGCCTGCATCCCAAATAAACATAAGAGTAGCGGCCGTCAGATTCTGTCAGTGGTGCCGTATTGCGCTATTGACTTGCTGTAGGTACGGTAGTTTGCTAATCATACAGCAGTTGCTGTGCACTGTTGCTAAGAGCTATAGGTACGGCACTAGAAAATCAGCGACAGTAGTAATAATAGTCGAACTGAATTGTTTCGCTGAACATGTTCAATTCAAAATGTCAAAGTGAACCACCATACTGTCCTCACCAAAGCACCAAAACATTTTGACAGTAAATGAAAATATAAAAAATCACAATAATACTTAATCATACTTAGATTTTTATATATACATGAAAAATAAAACTAAACAAAACTAATCTATCTGTGTACTTTCTATCTCTTTAAATCTCCTCTGAACCGTGTAATAATACATCAGTTTTCGCCGAAAAACAGATGTTTTCAGGTTTCAACGAGCTGGAAAAAGCAATAGACGTCTACGAAGAGTCAAACTTCGGCCCAGAAAAGAGCTCCGAAGAGGAGATTCAAAGAAGACTTGAAGTACACAGAAATTGTGCTCTCCTCTATTCATGGTAGTAAGGAAAACTACCAAAGTCGATCCTCTGGTAAACGGCCTAATCAATCGTAAGTATTCATCCAAATCACGTCTATATTAACAGCATGTTTCCCATATTGGACGCACTACTGACTGCTGCGCACCATCTTACTAGCTAAGCTTCAAATCTTCTTTGAAACTCCTCTTCGGAGCCGTTTTCAGGGCCGATTCGATTGTTCGTGACCTACGGACGTACAATTTCTGGAAGTTTGACTCTTCGCAAACGTCAGTTGCCTTTTAGAGCTTGTTGAAACCTGAAAATCTGTTTTTCGGCGAAAACAGATGTATAATAACACGGTTAACCCTTGCAAGGTTGTCATTTTCTTGCAGTCACTGATATGCCTGAGGCGTAAACAAGGGTTCGCGCATGCGCAATTCACAGCCGTACCAATATCCAGTTCGTTTAATTTAGGGTAGGCAACATGACCTATCAATTGTCCCCCCAAAACTTTTCCTCCAAGTTTTATAGGTAACAGTAAAAATTGAATATAACCCCTTTTATAGTTATTTTCATAGACCTACCTACTCAGACGGAGCGTACTACTTGCTGAAGTGACCAAAATATGTTTAGCAACCAAAATGAACTATTAAAAAAAGAAAAAGGCCTCTTTCAGACTTCAGTGTTATGTCTAACGTAATAGATGTGTTTACTGGTCATAATTTTGCCGTACTGTTTGTGATGGCGGTTGTGGGGGGCGTTATAATTATCATAAAGGATTAGCCTAGTTTATCCAGATCTGTGAGCTCTTTTCCGGCTGGTTTTTTACCTTATAAATCGTAATCTGATTTTTTTTTTTTTTATCGAGTTGCTATTGACGAGTTCTTAAATTCTATAGTTTTTTTTTTTTATACAAAAACATTTTTTTATTATGGCTTACCAAAAAAAATATTAATTTTCTTTAAAAATCTGTGAAAACGAAATAAAGAAAATACTGCATTTATGGTAAACCATTTTATCCGACTCGTTAAAACGTATAGTAGGTATACTTCCGGTCAATTCTGTTCTTTGTATTAGCATATTTTCTAGTACAATTAACAAAATTATATTTGTGTTATTCACAATGCTTCATGTGCCATGCAAGAACTGAAATAAAGACACCTGTACCAAATCAATCTAATACCTTCAATCTAACAACAGTATAAAATTCCTTTCACCTAAGAGTTAGTGTGAACCAATTTACAGGCAGAGTACAGATTAAGGGGTTATATGAGTTCCTGGGTTATGAGAGTTCCTGGGGCGGGTTAGGGTAGGTTATTCCCTCCCAAATGACCACTGTAGTAGAAATGCTACCTAGTAATATGACTGCAGATGCCCTGGCCCCTCATTCTGCATACTCTCCCTAACATCATGAGAGCCTGAGAAAAACAAAGGTTAAAAAGGAGAATTAAAAAATCATGATAGCCGGGAAACGGTAGTCTTCAGGCCTGAACATACGAACCTAGTCCAAACCAGGATAACAGCCGAGGATAGATCAACTGCAGCACAGTTTCAGCAAACACAACATCCTAAGCTTAAACTGACACGGAAACAAAATTAATGACACAACTGAAGGAAGAAATCCGTCCTCTGCAATGGAGGGGCGGGGGTTGTTCCCCCCCCCCCCCCCCCCCACATTTTTATTTTGGGGGAGATAACATAGGCTAGCCTATCAATTATCTCCCCAAACTTTTCCTCCAAGTTTTACAGGAAGCGATATCACAGATGCTGGAAATGCTAAGTCCCATTTTAGAGACTAGGTGGCGTCCCTGAGCTGGCATACTATTTACAGTTATTTTTATAGACCTACCTACTTAGCACTTGCCTGCTTTTAGGCTCAGACGGCCTACTTACTGAAGAGACTAGAATGTGTTTACTTGTGAACGAACTGCAACAAAACAAAAAAAAACCGACTTCAGTGTTGGGTCTAATTATGGTGTACAAGGTACTGTTTGCTATGGAGGTTGTGGGGAAGGTTATAAAGGATTAGTTTATCCAGACTTCTGTGCCTAATACCTAAAGGAGCTTTTCGGGCTGGTCTGCGATGGCAGAGGGGGGAGGAGGATGGGGGCGGTATTGTTACCCTGTAGGTCGTAATCTGATTAAATTTTCTGTTATCGGAACCGACAAAATACAAGCGTATGCTCATTAAAAAAAACTGTCGGAGCAACAACAAGAAGTTCACTTTAGAAAGTTGGAAACCAGGTGTCAGTTACACAGCCACACCAAACACTTTATGAAAGAGTTCTTAAAAGCTATAAAGTGTGGTGCCTTTCAAGTTTCTTAATTTATATAATTTAGTTTGGTTTTATTTTTTTATACAAAATACCTTTTTACTATAGTTTACCATAAAATAAAAACATTCGCTTTCTTTGAAAATCCATAAAAACGAATCAAAGAAAATACTACGAGTCATAAAAATGCCTTGTTAAAAATAGCAGTCAATTCTGTTCGTTTTTTGTGTCATGCAAAAGTTATTCGATTCGTGGTATTTCTAGGTGTTTTTACACTGCATATGCACAGCGTCTGAAGTGACAGATATTATTAGCTTCGTTTCCTGAACTCGTCAGCTGACATGTGGGCAGACGACGGACGACGCATTTTGGTATGCCATACTGACTTCATTCTTCTCCCAGCTTATTTTGTTGTTTTTATGCTGCCTTTACGCATATTATCTATTTTTTTTTTTTTTTTAGGGCTCGTGTACCAGCCCATGCCATGTGTGTAGGAAGCACTTAAATGTTGAAAATGGGTTTATTTTTCTTACAATATATAGTACAATATATAGTACAATACAGGCTGATGTAAGATATTTTCACAGTTTAGACATTTATTTTTTCCTTCATGCAGTGTAGATGATGGAAAGTGATGAGCAGGTATGGACTAGAAAAAACAGCAGGCTACTTGAAGCTCCAAGCTGTGCAAGGTTGCCACCCTTTAGAAGTGAATATATCTGAGAGCAAAAATGAAGGAACACAAACTAAGTACTGAAATTAAGGTCGAGAGAATTTTTCTGAAGCATACTATCTGAAAAAGGAAGGTTGCTGTACAATTTTGACATATGCAACTGAAATAATAATACTACAGAAGTGTATGCAAGGGTAAAAATTGAGAAAAATCATGAAAATTCCTTTTCATTTTAATAATTTCACCAACATTCCTTTACCCAATTTATCAATGCCTCAGACATTCATTTTCCACATTGGCACTGCCTTTAGTGATGTCTCAAAACAAAAAGGTGGTTTATAAAAAAATAGGATTGCTTTCTCTTTAAGTAATTCTTTAGATAGCTATATAGCATACTTGTGGTTTTTTGTCTTAACCTACATTCCATAGGATTTGAATGTCTACCCCTTTGAGTTTTGCTCCCTTTACAGCCTAACCCAGTGTCAATCATTTTTTCCCCGATTTTTTTATCAAGCTTATTAATGGGATTCTGAATAATGTAACATATGTTTGAGTCTGCAAATGCAGCATTAACTATTAGGTCCCAAATGGGTTGGTAACATCTCTTCCTCTTTCTTTTGTAAGGATATGTTGAGCAAAGTTGAAACTCCCAACCACCCTTATGCATATTATATTCTACATGGCTGGTCAATTCCCCCTTCTTTGACTGAATTTTCACGTCATAAAAGAAAAGAAAAACAAGATTTCTGAGAAAAATCAAAAGGGCAAAGTCAATATAAAGTATTTTTGCAATTCAATATTGTGGTTTATTCTATTGATAAACAAAAATTTATTTACAAAAACCGAAATTCCTTCTCGTATATAGTAAAAGAAAATTAGAAGTTATGCCACACGTCAGCTGACGAATATAAACAAAACTTCGGGTTTAGGAAACGAAGTCATTTGACTGTTATTAATCAAGTAAATATATATGATAATATGTTTTGAGCTTCAATTACGATGATATTCATGTAATTGTCATGGCATCCGTTCACATCGTAAACACTTTCGCTAAAGAACTTTGGCTAGAAGCATATTACAATAAATTTATGAATAATATTGATTTATATAGCAAATTATGCATAATGCTATCGTAAAATATGGATATATATCGCAATTTCCTGTTTACACAACATAGAAATAATAAAAAACAAAACAAAATAAGCTAATGACGGAGGAGAACGAAGTGGAGCGAAATGCGTCGTCTGCTAGGAGAGCGAGATATCTCTACGCCCATAGTGGCTGTAGGGGTGGAGTGACTGGAGTCTGGCCGAAGCTCAGTGCACTTCGGGAATATGCGACCCGGTAGCCGCCGCCCGCCACTCGCCAGCCGGTAGGCCTTCAGTTGCTTCCCAATTGCGGTAGGGTGATGGTGCGTCCCACGCCTCCGGAAAGCACTGCCAGATGCGCGATTCATGGCTAACATTTAACGTTGAATAAAACAACTTACTGAGGCTAGAGGGTTGCTATTGATATGTTTGATGATTGGAGGGTGTATGATTAACGTACCAATTTGCAGCCCTCTAGCCTCGACAGCAGGGAGTGTGGACGGACGGACAACGCCGGCCCAATAGTTTTCTTTGACAGAAAATTAAAAAGTAGATTTAAAATTCCATACATTTCAAAAGTGATCTGCTGCTTTCTTAAAATTATTATTGGTTCGTTTTGTTTCTTCTCCAAATTGTATTATTTCATTATTTTTAGCTATAGATTCAAGTTTAATGCCAGTACGGTTAACGTCATTCTCCCTGTAGTACTTCTCTCTCTCTCTCTCTCTCTCTCTCTCTCTCTCTCTCTCTCTCTCTCTCTCTCTCCCCAGAGTGTTCATTGTTCCGTCAAAGTGTAAGCCATCAAACGGAAAGGCCTTGACCACGTAACCCTAATCCTAAGAGTGTTAAAACGAATCAAAAGATATCCTCGTGATATTTTCACTGTATCCCTCCGCACGTGTCTTCATACCTGGTCAATTTGATTTTTTTTTTCCTGTGACCTTCTAGGGGCATTTTTTGGCAAGGAACAAAAGCCATGAGTTGTGGTGCTAGTGTTAATTGGAAAACCTCCCTTTTCTCGCCTCTTTTGTTCTGATTTCTAACAGTTCTAAAATTGTTTCCAACAGATTTCCTAGAAAAAAAAAGAATTTTAGACAAAAAGATTTCTCGCTGAAAACGTCTCCCGTTGTTGTAAAGGGTAAAAAGGAGGGGAGCCTGACAGGATGTTTTTTTTTTTTTTTTTTTTTTTTTTCGTTATTTATGATTTTTTTCTTCCGCATTCCTGGCTGGCTTTGATTTGGAATACAGGTTTAGTGTATATTTGTGACAATACATTTCTTAGAAAAGGGAGATTTCAGAATTACGTAGGAATAGGTCTTTCAAATATTTTTAATAGGTCTTTCAAATATTTTTAAAATGGTCTTTCAAATATCTTTAAACGGTCTTGTCTAATATTTTTAAAAGGTCTTTCAAATATTTTCAAAAGGTCTTTTCAAATATCTTTAAAAGGGTCTTCTATTTTTTAAAAGGTCTTTCAAATATTTTTAAAAGGTCTTTCAAAATATCTTTAAAGGGTCTTTCTAATATTTTTAAAAGGTCTTTCAAATATTTTTAAAAGGTCTTTCAAATATCTTTAAAGGGTCTTCTAATATTTTTAAAAGGTCTTTCAAATATTTTAAAAGGTCTTTCAATATTTTTAAACGGTCTTTCAAATATTTTTAAAAGGTCTTTCAAATATTTTTAAGGGTCTTTCAATATTTTTAAAAGGTCTTTCAAATATTTTTAAAAGTTCTTTCAAATATTTTCAAAAGGTCTTTCAAAATATTTTTAAAGGGTCTTTTAAATATTTTAAAAGGTCTTTCAAATATTTTCAAAAGGTCTTCAAATATTTTCAAAAGGTCTTTCAAATATTTTTAAAGAGTCTTTCAAATATTATTTTAAAGATGAATTGCAGATAATATATTACTTTCTTAAAAACTAAAAAACTGTTTCGCTTCTGTAGTATAGTCACTGTCCTTGAAAAATTAAATCGCATAGAATAGGTGAAAGATGTCGAGTCTTACAAGTGAAATATACTAGTTTTTTTTAAAGCTATTTTATGAGAAATATTTTTAAAAACTTAAACATCTCGTTGACAAAGCATCGGAAAATATCTATCCCGTTTCTTTTGTTAATCTGACATTTAGGAATATTTTGTAAAAAGAGATAGCCCGTGAGATTTATAAAGGAACTTAACGAAAATTTCTGAGAGCGCTATAGAACTCGAAATTGGTTCTTCAACAGCAGATTATTCTCACTTGTCGGCAGCATGATATAAAACCAAAACCGGATCAGTTACAAGGTGTACAAGGATTAGGATGTCTCAAAGACTTGTTAGTCCATCCTAAGAGGAGAGGAACATCGTGTGCTCACTTATCCGTAGGAGCAGGTTTTACTGTTCATTCAGTGTCCCTCTAATGATTTTGTCTAGCTTTCTTTTAAACTCTCCCACACTGGTGCTGTTGACAATTTCTAGTGGCAGTTTATTCCAGTGTCTCAAATTCTTATAGTGTAAAGAAGTTTCATCTTTAAAACTGCTGCCAAAATCAAGGATCAACATTATTCATCTCCTTCTGTCATCACAGAGACTGAAAACATTTGGGAGACCCAACATTTGATAAGGTCTAGCAGTAGAAGTCTTAAGGAAGGTTACAAACGAGGAAGTGTGTGTAGGAAACTCCTTCGGTAAATTAACCCATATAAGACAGGTAGTTCAAGATGAATATCTTTCTGTCATTGAACAGACAATGAAAGAGTGTGCTGAGCCACACATTACCGAGACGTCCTTGTATTTAATGCATAAATGGCACGAAGGGAAATTGAAATAATGGAGTGGTTGCTAGGCCTTTCGACACAAAGGTCCTTTAATGGCATTTGCCTTTGTTCAAATAATATTCATCACGTTCCATATCCTCGTGATTCAGTTATAATACGGAGAATGGCTTCGAAGTAGTCAGCAAATCCTGGAACGTTTTTTTTTTTTTTTTTTTTTTTTTTTTTTTTTTTTTTTTTTTTTTTTTTGTTTTTTTTTTTTTTAAAGATGACGGCCTCTGTTGGGCCTTCTGTTTCCGGGACCAGCTGGATATGTCTGACTGGCGGGCTGCTGTTATATTTTCGTCTGCGGATGTCAAGTATGAATGCGCCATGAGAGAGAGACAGACAGACAGACAGAGAGACAGAATGACACAAACGAAACGGGTACGGGAATGAGATTTGTTCCAGGCAGCCTTTTAATCTCAGAAACTGTCTAACAAAATATATATATATCTTGGACAAGTAAATCCTTCGCTGGAATTACGGCTTGGCTGACTGAAGTTGAAATGGCGTCCGCCAGAGAGTTATCCATTATTTTTGGTCCGCCTTTTGGGAGCTTTTAGCAGGAACCACGCGGAAGCGAACGGGCTAATTTTGGAGGAACCTCCTGAATAAAACTTCACTGGATACCCGCCCAGAGATGATTAATTCTCGGAATGAAGATAGTGATTACTTTTGCGATAGAAGCCACGCCCAGAAATACCAGTGATTCTTCTAGTGGCGTTCCACCAGATGCCATCGGAATCCGTCTACACGTTCTCGAGATGTTTCTGTTAAAAAAAAAAAAAAACTTGCACACACACACATGCAAACAGACACACAGACGAAAGGAAATACGTCAGAGGTCTGAGCTCTCTGTGTGACTACCTGTGTATTACTCATCTTTGATGCTAATCGACGAGGAAAATTATCTTCCAGGTGCGATTTTTCAATATTTTACTGAAAACTAACAAGGGGTGATCCAACCTCCAGCTTACTCGTGGCACCTGCTAAAACCTACGGTCAAATAGAGCATTGTTTCAATAACGAAAATTGAAATAAATACGCTATATTTTATTAGAAATAAATATTCTGTACTTAACATGCGTATTATTATTTTTTTTACATTTTCATTTCAATAGATAAATCGTGAATATCCTATCCTTTAACTCGACGCAAAACGCCTTTTTATTTATTTTTTTTTAATGAAAATAGCAAATATTCCGTCATTTTCTTGTTCCCTTTCCTCCATTTAGGAAAAAGTTAGAACATTCATACCTTTTTTTTTTTAGCCTTTTCTATAGACCTTGCCTATCCCGGCCAACAAGAACAATAACAACGAAGCAGTTTGTAAGGCGAAAATGTTGGACTCTCAGTGCTGCAAAGTTACCAGCGAGAAACGTCAAGTCTTCCCTGTGGGGTAAAACCGCTTGACGTGGAGAATATAATATGATAAAACCGTTTGCCAGCATCCTACACGATACGGCATGGCTGGGATGACGCAAAAGCATGAACGCATGATATGTGGGCAGAGCAATTTGCCCTGACGACGCGGGGGGTTGGGCGGGGGTGGGGGTGTCGGGGGGGGGGGGGGGGGGGGAGGGGGGGGGGGGGGGGACATTAGGCAGTGCCTGAGAAACCGAGAAGCATTACGAAATAATTGGGGCAGGAAACTCACTCGTTAAAAATAAAATAAAAAAATATGAGTTCTTTTGGAAGCGCTTATCAGTCGATAAATGCGCCAGCTAGAATCTTTGGATGCAGCGTAGTTAAGCGATTGATTTGGAATGAGAGAATATTACTAAAATAGTCTACTTTTATTGTCATTATCATTACTAGCAAACATATGTATACAGAAATTATGAATGAATATTCGTAAAGGATCTAAGTCTACGGGCATAACCAGCCTCGTTTCACGGGGCAGAACCAGCCCTTTTCGGAGGGGAGGGGGGGAGATAGGATGAAACCCCATTATAAACCATCTTATGGATTCCCACTACAACCCTGCCAAGTTTCACGCCCATCGGACCAGCCGTTTGGCCGTGATTGAATGACAGACGGACGGACAGACATTCCGCCCATTATCGTAAGATTATATTCAGCTTTAGTTTATTATCTCATTAATCATATTATAAGAAAAAATAATTGTCATAAATGAAAGTAAGGGTAAGTGGTAAAATTATCTGACAAACATATTTATTATCGAACCTTATAAGACAGATTTAGACTGGTGACTTATAAGCAAATATTCCTCTTTTATCTCTTTAGTGTTCCAATAAAAATTGAGGCCAAGTTGTAACTGTCAGTGACTATCAAATGAACCTGTGTATAATGTGTAAGCTGGTATGTTTACTAGCATTGCCATTTACCAAAATTCGCAATTATTCCACTTGGAAACAATTAAACTCTTTTGTTTGAAAACAAGGCGCGATCCAACCTCCAGCTTACCAGGGCCGCGTGCTAGAATCCACGGTCAAATAGAGCGTTGTTTCAGCAACGAAAATTTAAATAAATACGCTACATTTTACTAGAAATGTTTTTTCTGTACTGTCTAACAGGCTCATTAATTATTTTCTACATTTTCTTTCTAATGAATAGATCATACATATCCTATCCTAAAATTACTGTATATTTAATTCAACGCGAATTAATTCAAAGCGAAACATTTTATTAGAAATAATTTTTCTGTACTGTTTAACATGTACATTATATGTTTTTTTTTGTTTTTTTTACATTTTCATTCTGATAAATCATAAATATCCTATCATAAGATTCCTGTATCTTAAACTCAAAGCAAAACACCTTTTTCACACCTTTTTAGGCTCTTCCATAGACCTTTCCTACCCTCCCCAACCATAACAGCAAGAACAGCAACAGAGTAGTTAGCAGGCTTACTTCCCGAGTAAGCTATAAAAGAAAAAAATTCAGGCCTTACAGAGGAGCGTCGCTATTCCAATATCCTCTATATAAGTCCTCATCGCACCTTAGACATCGCCAGCGGACGAAAATACACCAGACTTTGGAAGCTCGAGAAGAATGTTCATTTAAGATGTGTGAAACGAAAGAGTGCGAATCTTTCGTCCCAAGTATTCTAATAAACTATCGTGGAATTCTCCTCTGGCTGGCTGCTGGCGGTCTTATTTTGGGCTGTGGGGGGCGTGGTCACTCAGCGCCAAAGGAAATCTTCTTTAGAGGTTTTCATTTATCACGTGGTAATTACATCTTTATGTGGCGAACGAATTTTTTTTTTTTCATAGGAGAATATGGACGTTGCAAAATTAACGTAACACACGAAATTCGGAGGCCCAGTTTTAGAGATATCGTATTTAAACAAAACATTAGGTATAGTCTATATGAGAGAGAGAGAGAGAGAGTTAAGAATTACAACTATAAATGCTATAGAATATCTCAAGTAGACTAGAATTTTCATTATGAATATGGTCTATATATGTGTGTGTGAGAGAGAGAGAGAGAGAGCTCTAAAAATACAAAGAAATCATAAAAGCATTTCGGCTCTTCACACTCTTTCTCAAAGCAATTTGCAACAGAATTAAATTCCTCAGCTTCACTCGGAAGGGCAGGACTTCATTGGGTTTGAAAAGGAAAAATGAATTTAAAATTATTTTTTCATTGCTATACAGTCCTGCAACTATATGCAAATTTAGCATGGGTTTTTTTTTTTTTTTAACCCTTTGCCAGGCATAATAATTCTTCTACTTCGTTATAAGTTTTATTTTGTTTTTCCAGCATTATTTTTCCTTTCGTGTATAGTATCTCCTTTTGTAACTATACTTTGTAAATAAAAAGCCCCACTCACTTTTTTCTGTTACTCATTCACTTTGCCTTTCTCTCGCAAATAATATATATATATATATATATATATATATATATATATATATATATATAATAGTTGTGTAGATGACTCCACGAGGAAACTGGCATGAAAAAGGTCCAATGTGCAGGAATTCGTTACGAGAATTACTTTCAAATATATATATATATATATATAATATATATATATATATATATATATATATATATGTGTGTGTGTGTGTGTGTGTGTGTGTGTTGTGTGTGTGTGTGTGTCTTTGCTCTAATGATGTGAGTATCTTCATCAACCACAAATTATTATCGTGTGAAATTATATGTTATGTGTATCATACTAAACCCTATTCTCTTAAATTACTTCTTGTAGACAATTTAGTCACAGAAAACCTCCCTTTCCAAGTGATACAAAATGTAATGTTATCCTCATCATTTTTCCATTTATTTTCTTTATTATCATTATTATTTTAGGTTCGTTATCGGGACACAAATTACGATTTGGTTTGATCCGATTTTTCTTTCTGAATTTTTGCGGTGCGCAATTATGGACTCGATGTTACTGATAATGGCTGTAGTAAAAATAGGAGTCCAGGAATCTCACCTGGAAAAGATTTCGATTGCAGAGAAATTATATTCGTGAGTTTGAGTCTCCCTTTCAATTCATTTCCACACTTTCGGTGGCGAAGTGGAAAACATTCAAAATTATGGACTGGTCTAAATTTACATGACTCTTTTTGCGATCGTTTTCAGTTCTCTCTCTCTCTCTCTCTCTCTCTCTCACACACACACACACACACACACACACACACACACATACACACACAAATATAGACTATATTTATAATGAAAATTCCAGTCTACTAAAGATATTCTACAGCATTTACACTTATAATTCTTTACTCTCTCTCTCTCTCTCTCTCTCTCTCTCTCTCTCTCTCTCTCTCTCTCTCTGGATCAAATTCACTCTTCACTCTGTCTATTCCAAAGTTCAAGGGGACGTTCTCTTTGTCCCACATGAGTCACAAACTCAAAACAAGTTTAAATAATGAAAGAAAAACAGCTTCGTTTCCCTTTAGCAAACAATACGTACTTCTGGGATTCTTTTTTGTTCAAGTTATTTTGATTCAAAGAGGTCTGAGAGGATATGCACCAGGTAGAAGGACCACTTCAAGAGGGGGACATATGTATTCTAAACTGGGTCCTAATTTGCTGTGGAAAAGACACTATTGTTAATTTTAAGAGCTCAGCTAAATTCATATATATATATATATAGTATATATATATATATTAATATATATATATATATATCTATAAAGCTTACCCAGTCAATATCATGTGTTTGTTAATTCATGGCAGAAATATTATAATCATTTTGAACTACGAGTTTATTGCAGCTACGGCACGCTGAAAATATCTCTCTCTCTCTCTCTCTCTCTCTCTCTCTCTCTCTCTATCTATCTATCTCTCTCATATATATATATATATATATATATATATATATATATATATATATATATATATATATATATACATATATATATATATATATATATATATACATATACATATATACATATATATATATATATATATATATATACATATATATATATATACATAATTTATATAATGTATTATCCAAAGGACCAGAAGACACATGCATGAATGATATATGGATTAAGCTTCCCCTCACCTTTTGTAGCCTATACGATAAAGACTGCGATTTTAATTCGAGAGAGAGAGAGAGAGAGAGAGAGAGAGAGAGAGAGAGAGAGAGAGATGAGGAGAGAGGAGAGAGAGAGAGAGAGAGAGACTAAGTCTCCGGGTTACTTGTACCATCCTGGTCAATATAAAAAAAAACTAAGTATATTGCTTCTTGCCAAAGTTGTTATAACCAACATTTAAGGACGAGATGGTCCTTACATATGGAAAATTGTGTGGACCTGATAAATACACTTTGTACAGATTAATAGAGAATCCAGGCTGGGACTTATTAGGTCATTCAGAGCTGAGAGGGAAAGTGAGTAGAAAGGTTTGAAAGGTGTAAACAAGAGGAAAAAAACTCAAAGCAGTTGCACCTTGAAACATTTGTCAGTATGGGGATGGAAAAAGGGTGTGAATGGAGGAACAATAAAAGGAATGAAAGGGGGTTACAGATATGGGCCACAGGTACTTTGCAAAAGTAAAACCTACAGTACACCGCTTAAGATGCACTGACACGGTACTACCCCATTACCGGGCCTGATCGGCGTGCTCTAGGGTTGACGGGCAAATTCTGGCGGACTTATCCGTGAATGTTGTCCACACGGGTGAGGCGATGGAGAGGTGGGCGTGTCCGACGATGCCAGTAGTGTGTTCAGTGCGGTACGATAAACATCGTGCCTACCGCAAAGAAGAAGATATTGTGCAGCATGATAATTGCTTTGTGTGTGATGAAAAAGAAGAGAATATGGCGCAAAGCATGGCTCAGTAAAAGAAATGTATATGGTTCACGTACGTCTGCCAGGGTCGAAGCTCAAGCCATCGGGCACCACCATGGTGATTTTGCTACAAGACCCATCGGGCAATTTGACGGTTTGCCCGTCAAGTGTGCCCGTTAGAGGGGAAGTCCGCCGATCAGGCCCGATCGTGTGGACAGGCCTTTACAGAAGTTTAGACATATCTTACTTCAACTATTACTTAGCTCAACCTCATTCATCCGAATTATGGTCTTCAACGCTTGTGGATTCACCGAAAACCCTAAATTTGCCTTTTAACCTCATACATCAACCCGTTCAGATACTGTCTATAAATAGGGTACGTCCAGCGCTCCCCTAACAGGTGCCAGAGGAACCATCAAACTTTGTTAAATAGGTCTTTTAGTTTGATCATGGATGACCAGTCGTTTGCCTCGACCACTTTATTCTGTATTATTGCATTTGACCCTGAAAGCATGAAGTTTATAAATTTTTTAAATACGCTTACATTTTCCTTACTAGGTGCATACTAAACTTCAATTTTAATGCTTTTTCTAGTAAGTGCAGTCTTTCTGCAATTTTAATTTTTAGTCAAGTGCAGTCTCTTTCTGCATTTCTCTTCACCTCCTCCTACTTCTTCCTAATGAACACCATATTCTTTTTAAGCATGGAATTAACTTACGGTTATTCAAAAGATTATACTATTCAGATCATATTATTCAGAAGAATATTTTAAAGTAAAGATATTGCCTCCAAACTTCATGGCATAACTAGGCTTATGGAAAACCAAAACCAGCCACAAACTTTTTTTCACTCTTTCCATGAACCTACTATCCATTTTCGTCCATTGTACTTAAAAGGCCCATAACTTACCACTTAACGTAGTTAAATGTTAAACTGGTCTTTGGGCACCTCCAACCAATTGTTTAGAATCCATCATAATCTCTTAATTTTTCTTTGAAATATTCATAGATTATTCTGTTCAATATAAATCCCTTTCTGGATCTTTGAATGACTTTTTATATACAAAGTACACTGAAGACCAGTTTCAGAATAGTGGCAAAGAACAATTATGAACTAAACCTTTAGCTATCTAGTCCCCCATCACTACAATAAAACAAACTTGAAAATTTGCTTTTTTATTAGTTTAAATAAATAAAAACAATAGTTTACATCAGCTGGAGATATTTATAAAAAAAATATTACGCAATATAGTTACTTTTAAAATATTTTACAGCTGCTTCTTGAAATTCTTCTTGAGATCATCAATCACGCTCATGAAGATGCCGGGCCTGTTCTGCTCGCCGCCGAAAATGCCGTGTTTCTTCTGGTCGTCCCCGAAGAGACCCCCGAATTTCTTGTTCTCCTCCTCCGGTCGGTAGGTGAAGGTCTCCGTCCTAGTCCTGACGATGTAGGACACGGAGGTCACGGGTAGAGTTTCGTAAATGATAGTTTCGGAAAGCGCCGAACACACCCTGGACACTGGGACAGTCAGGGTCACGTGGACCAACTCGTCCACATTCTCGGTCACAGTCACTGTCCACTCGTACAGCGGTTCAAGCGTGGACGTTATGGCGACAGTGACCACCTTCAAGTCGTCCTGGTTCACTGCCGACGCCTCGACGTTGTCGTAAGAAGTCACCTTCGACGTCATCTCGACGGTCTCTATTCGCGGTTCGGTCAGAGTGACGCTCATGACCTCCGTCTTGGTGATCAGGTGACGGGTAGTCCTCAACTCGTAACGGGTGGGTTCGACGGTGACGAGTACGTGGTGAACGTCGGGGAGAAGACGGTGGAAGTGTACTTCGATATGAAGATGCTCCTCTTCGAGGTCATGTCCACCGTCAAGGTCTCTGTCACGGTCGACGAGAGAACTTTTTCCTTCCACCTGGTAGGTCATGGCTGGTTCGTGGTAGTAGGGGGGACTTCACCTTCATCGAAGAGGGGGGGGGGAGATGCTGTACCTCGTGATGACGGTGCTGAAGGTCTGCGGGATGCACTGTTCGACCGGCGCTGCTTGAACAGGTTGGGAATGTAAAGAGATTTCTAGATCCAACTCCGGCAGTGGTGGTGGTGGGCTCTTGAATTTGATGGCGGCAGCTACAGCCAGCAATGCTGAAAGGTAAACGGGGAACAACATTCTTGCGTTTTCTCAGGGGGTCTACTTAAGGTCTTCACAGACAGCCACGTCTTCCTTGCTCGTTGGTAGCAGGCAGAATGAATACAATACCTTTCCTCCTCTTCTTGTATAGTCGGTTACGGCGATCGTAGAATAACAACTATGCGATTGCTCTGTTCACTTGTTTGTGTGTAAACAGCTGTGGGGAAAGACTAATTATCTGGATGCGCAAGAAACAGTTTAAGAAATTTTCTTTGCAAATGTACTTGTCGGTATTGATAATAATTCTGCAAATAAAAGTGCATTGCATTATACATCCACTAAAAAATACATATAAAGTCAGTCAATCGTTAATACTTTGTAAAGTATAATTACCGTATTTCTTTCTGATAAATAGGATTTTATAGTTTCTACCTTATGACTGAAGGGATTTGCTTCAAATTTTTACCTCTTATTCTACAACTAATCATTTTTTCAGGAGACTCCGGTCAGCCATATTTGCATTAAAAATTATTTCAGGTTTTTAGGCAAAAATGGCAAAGAAATGATAGGGCACTAAATACATCTAAAAATACCAACCTAATGTAACCTATAGGTGTGTTTACTACTGGTTATATTTTGCCGTATTATGGACGGGGTTTGGCGCCCTGTATATTGTTTGGTCTTATAAATCGTAGTTTGATTAATTATTTTTCACTGTTATTAAGCATTGGCGAAAGTTATGTATTGAGATTATTTGTGTGTGTGTGTGTGTTTTACAAGATAAAATTATAAATCATAGTGTGGGAGGTGGCTAGAGTCTTTCCAAAAAACAAAATGAAAAATTCTCTCATGGGGAAATTTAGACATTCGACCTCCGAGTTCATTTTTTTTTTTTTTTTTTTTTTTTTTTTGCAGTTGAAAAAATCATAACATCTCTTTCCAAAAAAAATTTGTAATGCAAGAAATTGTATTGGAAAATTATTTTCCAGCCGACAAGATACCTATATAGTTGTACTGCACTCAGTAAAAGTTTCATTTAGTTCCGAAAAAAGTAAGTTTTGTTGGGACCTCAGGGGAATTCTGAAACAAGCAGAAACATTTCATAAAGTTACCCATATATAATTATAATCCGTTTTCTCTACGAGCTGCCTTTAGAGAAAATGAAATATTTTAGTGGGTGACTATTATTTTTGTGGAAAAAATTTTGTTGATACTTTTACTTTTTTTCAATTTGTCGTTCACAGTGCCTTGAAAATGATGAAAAAATTGTCAATGAACCAACTTAAATACTTTTTTAACAATATATCTTCAAGATATGTTTATTTACGCATAAAACAGTCCGCAAAAACAGTGTATAATTCCTACCACTATCCAGACTTGGGGAGTCATACAGACATTTTGTTACGTTTTTTTTTTTTTTGGGTTGTTTTACACTTTACCGGGCAGTTGCTCCCTACTTGTTTGTTGTTGTTTTGTATCGCGACACCCAAATCCATCCGCCACGGTAAGTAGCCTTACTGTAACCCCTGGTGGTTAGCGCGCGCAGCGCAACATTACCTCTTGCCAGAACATGCCGTGCCTGCCAAGAATCTTTAAATTTGCGGATAAGGCGCGAAGCGCCGTTCCGCCACGGCCTTTCTGACAGCACACATAAATCGATCGTCGCGATATGTAGTAGCTTTTCCCTACTTTGTTTGTTGTTGTTTTGGTATCGCCGCCATATTGGTTTTGGTGTCTTCCGCCGATTTCGGTCGGCGTTCGAGTGGGCCCGCTAATCTGTAAGTGCTCCTTTTTTTTTTTTTTTTTCTTTTTTAGAATTTGTCATTCACAGTGCCATATAAGCGAAGGAAAAATTGTAAATAAATAAATCTAATCCCATCGCTTCAAGATGTGTTTATTTAGACATAAAAGTTAAAAACTCTTAACTAAAGTTCGATCATTCTTAAAAAAATTCGGCGGTCAGCGTGCCTCTTAAAAAGAGTTAATACTTACTAATAATGCACAAGGTACTGTCTAATGTACAATGTTGCACCTTTTGTAAGTAAAAGATATTCCATCTAACGTCTCTTGAACCGCATCTAGGAAAATTTTTATACCAGACTCCCTCTTCTTCATTGCCAGTAGCGACAAGGAGCAAATCTAGAGATTTCCTTTAAAATCTAGCGACAAATCTGGAGAATTCTAGTAATTTTGAACTACTTACGAAATTTTGCGTTATTTTTATTATTCAAAGAAAAAAAATAAATAAGATTGGTGAATAAGAAATTTGAAGCAGAGATCAGTGACCCAACAAAGTTAATGAATGATCTTGTGCATTTGCATGACTCAATTACTTCAAAAATTCTCATTCCTGGAAAAAAAAATACTCTAAGTACCAACATTGAAGAATGTCTATATCCAAAACCATACCTTGGGTTTGCATTTGAGAATGAAATGGCAGAGTGTAAGTTTCCACCAGAAAAGGACAGTTTTATTCGTGGAAGGTGTGTTAAGTTTCTGGTAAATTTCATATAACAAATTCGTCAACGTTTGCCAGATAATATTAATGTACTTAAGTCTATGTCATCTTTTAGTGCTAGTGAATGTTTGCAGCCGAGAAAAAATAGCATAATTGACTTGGCAAAAATGTTTGAAAATGATGCTGGACTCATCACACGCATTGATTTCCAATGGAAAAATCTACATCATGTAAAGTGGACAGAAACCTCAAACACAATAGATCTTTGGGCAGAAATAGGAGGGTACAGGGATGCTACTGGTGAAAATCCCTTTTATGATGTTTGAAAATCTTGTCTTTACCACATTCAAATGCCGATGTGGAAAGGTTATTTAGTAACATGAATTGTTTTAAAACAAAACCACGAAATCGGTTAATATTGAAGACGGTGAATGCTATATTAGGCATAAAATATGGATTACGGCGACACAGAAAATGTGGTACAAAAAATAGGGACATTGAAGTCATATGAAAATCAAGTCACTCCAAAACCCAGCACATCCCAAGAACATGAAATCGAAGAGGCATTGATGGACTGGGATGAATTTATTTTTGAGTAATTATTGAACAATTATTAAGAATCTTATTTTTTGTTTATGAAAAGAATAGCATTACTTGTTTGAAATTTCTTGTATTAAGTACTGAATTTTTTGAATAATTTATTTTACAAATTTATTTTCTTTTTATTAACAATAATTATTAATTTTCCTTCCATTATTCCTAAATAAGTAAAATTTATTTCCTCTTTTCATCACAAGTTCAATTAATTATACTACTGGTATGTTAAAATATCAATAAAAAAAAATGTGACAATATCTGCTAATTCATTGCCCTTTTTACAGTATTCTATTTTTAGCTATTTTTCTTAGAGAAATTCCATATGACTTTAGCTACTTTTTAGCTACTTTTGCAAGCCTATCTAGCGACATTTGAAAATTTGAGTTGGCAACCCTGATTGCCACACTTTTGAATTACAGTATGCATCGTCCTACTGCCATAATTGGTGTTAGATTTTCACTCTTCTTCTGCATTTTATTATTTTGACACTACTGTACTCTTGCTGTACCATTTCTATGGTGTTGGGCGAATTCTTTCCCTCTCAAGACAAAGTTCTCCCAATCGACACTCAAGATAGGTGGACATGCAGCACTACTACATCCATTTTCGCAGAATTCCAACCATTATCTCCTCGGTTCTATTCGCTTCAGTTTCTAATTGCATTCAACAAATTACTCTTAGTCAATTTTCATGTGTAATGTGCTGTAAACCTTATTACAGCATTCAGTGCCCCTGGGCTGGTTGTAAGTTAATGAAACCTTACTCCTGGGTAATGAAGAGTGACCTCATCATTTTTCTCATTATTAATTTCATGTGCAGTTTACTTTATTTTCAGTATAGTATCTTGAAGTAGCGTTTATTCCAGTTTCATAAACATCATTGCATTTTCTCTTGCTAGTCCTTATGACAAGTTGGATGATCAACTTTCACGACAGATTGGAATGTAATATAGAATTTAGGCCAAATGCCAAGTGTGGGACTTATGAGGTCATTCGCCACTGGAAGAGAAATTGAGAATAAGCAAGTTTGAAAGGTGTAACAGGAAGAAAAACTCAGTTACCCTATGAAACGATTGTTAGCAAAGGGTGGATAGCATGATGGAACAAAGAGAATTGGAATGGAGAGGTACTACAGTAAAAGGAATGAAAGGGATTGTAGCTAGGGGTCGAAGGGATGCTGCAAATAACTTAAGTAATGCCTACAGTTCACCAACAGCCTTATTCCCCCACAGGGCAGGCCGAAATATTTCTGGAAGTCCATATTTTCTGTGACTATCCTTTTCATTGAACTGTACTTACAAAGTAATAAATAACAATCCTTTGTTTTATTGGCAAGTCTTTTTTTATAAATTTTGTTATTAAACATTAACATTATTCTTTAGTAGTAGGAAATACAAGAGTGATAGTAGGGAAATGATATAGTATACCTATATATGCAATGACATTATAGAAGAAAAGGTCCAGTTTTGGGGGGAAAAAAAGACCACCACTCCCCCCCACCATAAAAACCTCTGGGTATGGGCCTGCAGAGGCAAATGTCAGAGCCTCGAATAGATGTGGGTCCTTGGTATTTGTTTGTTTGTGAAAGTGCTTTTACGTTGCATGGAACCAGCGATTATTCAGCAACGGGACCAATGGCTTTACTTGTCTTCCAAACCACATCGAAACTGAACTTCTATCACTAGAAATACACATCTCTCACCCCTCAGTGGAACACCCACGAATCACTCGCAGCCAACCAGGTGGCACGCCAACACCATACCAACCATGCCACTGAGACGCTCGTCCTTGGCAGTTGTACTAGTTACTTCTTGTTACTTACAGTTCTTCCTTTTCATACTATAACATTCTACGAATATGTCACATTTTTATCCCTTCACACTCACACAGTCAACTAGCCCTCTGACTAAGTAATGTTTATAGTGTCAACTTCGTCTTCACTGGACATTTTTCAATACAAATTCTTCAGATACAATATGTTTCCATCTCCCAACCTCAGTCATAATATCAAATATTACAGGGAAAGGGCAAGATTCTTAGCTAACTTATTCCAAAAGTCCATGGATGCTGTTAACCCAGCAGATGGTCATCTTATTTTTCATGCTTGAGAATGAAAAATCCAAAATTTTGGCTAAAAAGTATTTTGTTTTTATAATATTTTACTCAAGAAACCTTTTTTGTCTTCCTTTTTCTTAGCTATACTGTATATCTAAAAAAATTATTGGACTAATTTCAGTATTGTATTCCGTAATATTTTACTAACCTTGGTTCTCTCACCTTTGTGCACAAAATTAATCAAACTAGCAGCAAACTGAGACACTAGTTTATTGTTAAAAGTGTATAATCTTGTTCCCAAGAACATTAAGAGAAAACTATAATACCACTACTAATGCTTTTGTCAAGAACAGATTAATCAGACAATGTAAAATGCCAAGTTTTCATTGCTATTAACAAGTGTTCCAAGGAAAGGCGTTGCAACAAGTTACAGTATACAATGACTAATTTCATAAAGTACTGATGTATAAAAAGGCTGACTGTAGTATGTTTCTGTGGGTCTGTCATCAAGCTGGAACATTTTAACAGAAATTTCAACTAATGTAGCTGGCTAAGGAGAGCAAAGCAGCAGATGCACAACCATGTTTAAACACACACGAAATTAAAATCATACTTTAATTTGCTAGTTTGAATCTGTAAGTTTCACCACAAAGATCTTCATTTTTCACGTTATAAATAACATTAGTCATCAGCAAAAATACATGCTAGCTATTCAGCTTCAGATGCCAATAAAATTGCAAGCAGATAATGACATATTCTGAAAGATGTCCAAGTAGGCAGTCAACATTAACTTTACAATCTTATAAACATGTAAAATCTTCATTTCAAAATTTCAAAATTCAAAATCCCAGTCCTTGATCAACTTTCCACATCGCAGTCACTAACTCATATCTTTTTTCTAGCTAGAAGAGAGAGTCTGACTGCGACATCTTTCAAAATAGCTTTCCTGGACACCAGCAACCACACTAGTAACCTAAAAAGCTATTGGGATATACATTTTAAAAACTTGACCATTTTGAAACTACGGAGGGCCCCCGTATTCGCGATCTCCAGATTCACGGAGTCAAGCATTCGCAGATTTCTCTCTGGACCATAACTACTCATCATTCGCGGGAAATTTGCCTATTCGCAGTATTCTTCTATGACAAATATCCACAAATTCATGGGGTTTTTTTAATTTCATCATAAAATACCCTTTTTGTGATAACACTTAAAAAAACCAGGTATAAAAATGTTTAGTTGGTTTTTCTCGAGTTTTAACAAACAAAATAGTAGTCCGTTTTAAGCATTTTTATAGGGGTTTCAACTATTGTGTGGGGGGGGGGGGTCTGGTACCCCTCCCCCTCGTATACAGGGGCCACTGTATTTACTATTGCTTTTAACTTATAGATTTTTTCAGAATTATATAGCTTTAGGTTTTTTCCTTAATGCCAAAGAATACCATGGAATAAATTATTTATGTACTTTTGATTATGGCACAGTGCATGAATCCTCTTAAAACAAGTTTCCCTTCTCACTAGTTTTAAATAACACAAAGCTTCCTGTTCTCTCTCTGTTACATGGTGTTTATCAAAAACATTCAACTTCTTAGCTGTACTTTACACTATAACTACTGTATATAAATACTAATACTGTATCAATAAATATCAAGATCTAAAGCATCATGTGTAAAAAGAATTTCACTTGGAATATATTTGCCATGTTAGTCATAAATAGCATGTTACAGAAGTCTTTCCAAAAATACAAAGATGTGTTACTTAAAAACAATCAGCTCTTCTCTTGACTGTGTTCCCCTTCACTTTCCTGGCTGCTTCCCTGCTTCTTCTCTGCAATGTCTTTCTGCTTCTCTTCCCATTTTTGCAGGGCAGTCCCTGGCACATGGTCATATCCTTTTTGCAAAGACGCGCCACTGAAGTCAAACCCTGGATTCTGGAGAGAGAAAAAGTACCATAACACATTAAAGAAATTCAATGGCATAAATCATTGGATATGAATAATTACATCAATCAAAAAATAAGAAATTCTTCCATACATATATACACTATATATGCTTAAAAAATCACAATCCTTAGCAATATTTTCTTGGAATTTTTTATACACTATATATGCTTAAAAAATTGCAATCCTTAGCAATATTTTCTTGGAATTTTTTGAGACAAAACTCTTACCAAGATTTTTCCCCAAAAAAATTTTATGGTTTAGGTATGTGGATGATATTTTCTGTATTTGGCCAGTTCACGAAAATCTCCAAGAATTCCTTAATAATCTCAATAATTTAGTCCCTTCTATAAAATTAACTGTAGAGGAAGAAAGAAATTGTAATTTGAATTTTCTTGATGTAACTGTCCATAGAAATGATAGAAATTTCACCTTTTCAGTCTTTCAGAAATCAACTAACATTGCCTCTTTTGTTCATTACTACTCCAATCACCATCAAAATGTTAAATTCTCTGTTTTTTCTGGGATGTTCCTAAGGGATTTACATGTCTGTAGCCTGCAGTTTATTGAAACTGAGATTAAAACTATTTATGATATATTACCTTGAAACTTAAATACCCAAGGATTTTTGTAGATGTGGCATGGAAAAGAGCTAGAAAAACATTTTATTTAACTAATGACAAACTTGAATTTAGTAAGCATAACATTCTAAAATTACCCTATGATGAAAGGTTTTTAAAAATTCCTAGAATTTTAAAGCTTTTTAACAAATGTTGTTTTCAGTAATATTAATGTCAAGAGTTTAGTAAGAAAATTCTCCTAAAGATCTTCCAGGCTGCATATATGAAATTCCTTCCAAAAAGTATGATAAAGTCTATTACGGACAAACCGGTAAATCTCTTTCACGTCTCAAACAGCACCAATATTCTGTGAGAACTGGGCAAATACCAAGTGCTATATTCATGCATATGAGAGATTTAGATCATCCTATTAACTGGAGTCAAGCAAGAGCCTTAATCCCATGTAATGACAGTTAAAAGGAATATAATTGAATCTTGTTTCATCAAGTCAAATAATGGAAATGTTCTAAATTTAAGTCTTGGTTTATTTAAACTTGATGCCTTCATAATGAAAAAAGTTGTAGATAAATATAAGCAACAAAATTAATGTATTCAGTTTTTACATGTTTTGGACTATACGGATACGTTGTAGTTTCTGTTAGGATTAAATCTATGTTTAGGTTTGTGACCGTGCGATATCTGATAATCCTGGATTATCTCTTTAATTTTTACCCTTTTGACAATTAACCATCTGGTATTCTTGATCTTGTGTTTACCTGATAACTTTCTTTCCGACTGTATTTCATTCATCCCTTGACAATGTCTTAGTAAAGACGAAAGCGCTTGGATTTCTGCCTATCATTTTCCTGTGGTATTTGCTTGTATACTATATATATATATACTGAGAGGTAAAAAATCAAATACTACCTGTAAATACAAAAACTTTAACAAACTTTCCATATACTGCTATCATAAGATCACAGTTTCACATACACATGAAGATTATGAACTCAAAATTGTATCAAACCATTTCCAATAAGTACTGCTATCCGTTGTGCTTGCCTCTGGGAGGAAGCCTTTAGATCCACACACTTTGGCTACTTTCTTTAGAATGATTCACAAATCTATAATGTCGTAACAGTTTTCAGACACAGATTTCCAAGTAAAACTGGCTACCAGTGATACCTCGACAAGCTACAACAATACAATAAGCTAACAAATTAGACGATAATTTTGGAATTTTTTGCTCTTGCTCTCCACACTACCTCCCTACAGCTTTTACATCTACTTACTGTATGATATACCTCACTTATCATGCCTCTGACACCACTAAATCTTTCTGACACTATCAAGCCTAATTCAAGGGCAGCTACTTCTAGTTCTCCCCCAGGCTTCCAGGCCAGGGGGAAACGGGGTGGGTTACACTTGTGAAAAAGGTATCCCAGCACATGCTCTATGCCCATAGGAGCCCAAGAGAATGTGTAAGAGTCTCCCTTGGTGCCTTCTGCATATGCTAATGACACTGTCAGCTCAAGCGATGCCTGATAGTCTAGGTGTGATAACAACGACTTTTCATTTACAGCCTTTAAGACCACTGAGGCTTTGGATAAGGGGTCTTGTTGTTATTCCTGCTCCCCTGCTCAAGAAGTCAACATGCTTGACTCTCCTATTGCTGTCATAGTTCCTGTACGAGAAAACACAAGGCTTTTGCTCCAGCAGCTGATGGTACTTCTTATCTTCTGGTACCTGCCTCAACCTTGTCCTCTGTTATTCTTGGAGAGAAGAGTAAAGAACAATGAGTGTATAGTAGCAAGCTCCTCCTCCTCTTTTGATCCCTCTTCCTTTCATGGGAAGAAGTCTGGAAAAGGGCCTCTCACAAAAGTCCTACCAGGATTCTCTCAAGAGGTACACAAGCTTGCTCATGATCTCTTGTCTCCCTGTTCTTCTCAAATGAGGAGAATTGCCAAGAACTCTTTCTTTGCCTCTCATGTTTCTCTGGAGGTATGAAATGGAGAATCTGCACTGTTCTTTGGAACCTGTTTGGGCAGACTGAGGCTCATGTGACAAATCACCACTGTGCAAAGCTAAGCCTGTGAATTCATGAACCAATAATAAAATGTGGAATCCGGAGTCAAACCCTCATCACAAGCCAATTAACTGTTCATTGTTTATTACTTAATCCTACTGACAGATGGGGAACGAATACTACTGAACCAAAACCAATACCACCTTGGCAAAGTTAATGAGGCTTTTCTACTGTATGAAAAGAAACACTTAAGTTTAATAATTACAGATGAAATTTTCTCTTAACATGTAATAAAAACAGAAAACTACAAAGAATAAAGAAAATCATTCTGCCATCTGAGTACAGGCGGTCCCCGGGTTACGACGGTTCCGGCTTACGACGTTCCGAGGTTACGACGCTTTTTCTTAAATATTCAATGGAAATTCCGTCCTGGGTTACGACGCTTGTTCCGAGGTTACGACGCTGACGCTTCCGACGCTCCGAGTTAACGACGCTTTTAAAAAACGCATGCTATGATAAAAATCCTTTATAGTTTAGCACAGTACATAATAAAAATATGTTTTTGGTTACATTACAACAAAAATTTTGAGGTTATGATGATTTTTGACACTTTTTTTTTTCGTATTTTTTGAATTTTTTTACTGACGCCGCATATGCGGAACTAGTTTGTGGCGGGCGAATGAATACACTAGCTTGGGCATGCGCAGTTTAAAACAGTCCAAAAGCGCAAATATAATGAAAAATCATGCTTGTTTCCAGTAAATAATTAAAAAAAAAACTAAGTTTCTGGTTAGATTACAACACAAATTCCAAGGTTACGACGTTTTGTTATGCTTTTTAACGATACCTCATATGCAGAACTAGTTTTTGAGCGGAGGTGCATAAATAAATTAACGCTATTAAAACTGTATGGTAAATTGACCGAACAACGACCTCGGACGGTCGAGGACGCCAAGTGTAACAATACGAGAAAGGACGCCACTTCAATCGCGTGCCTGCCTGCATTCCACTAGGTTGTGTGCTGAGGACGTTGCTGAAATTCCTTGCCATTTTCGCTAATTTACAATGGCTCCTAAACGCCAAAGTACTTCCTCCGATGATAGTTCATCCAAGAAGAGGAAGGTCATCACGATGGAGGTCAAATATGACGTGATAAAGCGTTCGGAGAAGGGAGAAAACTAACACCGAAATAGGCCGTTCTTTAGGCTTGAGCCAGGACCACGGTGGTAACCATTGTGAAGGATAAGGAACGTATTCTGAAGCACGTTAAGGATGCTGCACCGATGAAGTCAACGGTGATAAACGAGAAGCAAACGTAGCCAGAGCATTGTTGAAATGGAGAAATTGCTCATGATCTGGCTGGAGGACCAGAACCAGCGACGTGTTCGGTGAGCTTAAGTGTGATCCAGGAGAAGGCTAGAGCGCTGCATGAGGCAGTAGTGAAAAAGTTTGGCGAAGGCAGTGCTGGTGGTGAATTTTCCGCGAGTAGAGGTTGGTTTAACCGTTTTAAGGCTCGTGCAAATTTGCATAATGTGAAGCTGCAAGGTGAAGCTGCTAGTGCTGATAGCGACAGCAGCAGAAAGTTTTCAGGTGGTTTGGCTGAGATAATTAAGGATGGTGGTTACACGGCTGACCAAGTCTTTAATGTGGATGAGACTGATTATTTTGGAAAAGAATGCCAAATCGAACGTACCTTTCCAAGGAGGAGAAGTCAGCACCTGGCCATAAAGCTGGAAAGGAGCGACTGACTTTGTGCTGTTGGGGCCAATGCAAGTGGTGATTTGAAACTGAAGCCCTTGCATGGTGTATTTGGCCGAGAATCCCAGGGACTTTCAAGGGCATTTTCAAGAGTAACTCCCTGTGATTTGGAAATCTAACAAGAAGGCGTGGGTTACCTTAATGGTCTTCGAGATTGGTTCAATGACCATTTCGTGCCAGCAGTGGAGCGGTATTGACTTCGAAGGGTCTGCCTTTTAATTTAAGGCCCTCTTAGTCCTGGACAATGCCCTGGTCACCTTCAAATTTGAGCGACATGCATCCTAATGTGAAGGTGGTGTACCTCCCACCCAATACCACATCGCTGATACAGCCAATGGACCAGGGAGTAATAGCAAATTTCAAGGCTTACTACCTTAGAAGGACATACGTTTTTGCTTTGAGGGCCATAGAAGCTAACAAGGAGTTGACACTGAAGCAATTCTGGAAGGGCTACAACATTGCAGATGCAGTGAAGAACATTGCAAGTGCTTGGGACGAGGTGAAGACGACCACTTTAAATGGGGCCTGGAGGAAACTGTCCACAGTTTGTGCACAGTTTTGAAGGCTTTGACCAGGCAGGAAGACGTCGAGACTGACGAGGAAGATCCGTAGGGCTAAGCAAGAGGCTGCAACTAGATCTTGAACCTGATGATGTAACAGAGCTGCTGGCTTCCCATGGAGAGGAATTGTCTGCAGAGGACTTACTAGAACTTGAACAACAAATGATTGAGGAAGAGGAGGCGGCACCAGAGCCAAAACCCAGGTCATTAACTGTGAAAGGCTTTGTCAGAGGGTTTTACTCATCTGGATAGAGCCTTGGCTTCTTTGAGGCAGAAGACCCTAACGTTTCTAGGTTTGACAAAATCAAGAGAGGGAATCATGGATTTGGTGACTTTCTACAAGGAGACCCTGAAGGAGAAGCAGACGAAGAGAAGTGTGCAGTCCACGCTTGACACTTTCTTTCACAAGTCTCCAGTACCACCACCTCCCACTCTAGTCCTGGTAAGGAATTCTGAACTGTTTTACTAATTTATGTGTTTACATAGTGTACATATTAAAATGTGTTAATTTTTTAATGTAAGAGTAAATTGTAACTTCATTAATTTTCATCATTTGTAATTTTATTGCAGAAGTGGTGACAGTTCCAGATCCCCCTGTACTACCTGTGACAGTTCCAGATCTCCCTGTACTACCTGTGACAGTTCCAGATCTCCCTGTACTACCTGTGACAGTTCCAGATCCCCCTGTACCTGGACCCTCTGTATCAGCCCGCCCACCTGCACGTGTACAATCAGGTAAGCAATTTCATTTTTCTCATTTTCATGTTGGAAAGTTGTTTACACCGTACATACATACGTACACTAACTTACATAGTGGTACAATGTGTTTGATGTTGCAAAACCTTATTATTATTTTTTTTTTCCATTTCAGACCCCTTTGATAGTGACAGTGACCCAGATGACCCTGAGCCTTTCCATGGTTTTGATGCCTCGCCCTATACATCAGGTAAGGAATCCTTAACAAATTTGTATAAAATGTTTTATAAATTGCTAATAGAAATTTTGTTATTAAAAGTGTACATATGCTACAATTACATCCACCTTATAATATATTTATGTACCCTATCATTCTTTCCAGATGTAGATGTTCCCTCATCAGTTGATACAAGTATCACCTCCCCAGAGCCCAAATCAGTTGATACGAGTAGTATCACCTCTCCCATTCCTTCAGGTAAAAGAATTCTTCATTTTTTGTTTTTAATTGAACATACGTATTCTAAACACACTACATATGTCAAACAGTAATAACATGTGCAGTGTTACAGTAGTAGAACTATCAATTTATATATTTTTTATCATTCCAGACTCCCAAGCACCTGCCCATCCCACCCCTCCATAGCCCAGCCACCCACTCTCATGTACCATATGACCATCCCAGTAAGCAAGCCAACCACTAGAATTTGGTAAGGACATTTTTTTTTATTAATGTTTTAATATTAACTATTGTGAATAAACCATGTTATGTATGTAACATACATACTATAATCATATGTATCTTATTACATTATCATTCCAGACTGGCATGCACCCTGTGACTTACATAAACCATGACCTCTACATAGCCTACATGTCTTCATTTTGCTGGAGGTAAGGAATTCTCAGTTGTGTTTAATGTTTGCATACGTACAATAAATTTTGTACACCTAAGTGGTTACATACTGTCCTGTTTAATATTAATTCTTCATTCCAGACTGCCCATCATCCTAGCCTGTTATCTGTGATAAAGCACACTGAAGTTAGGTTTGGAATGCATCCTTATCATGAATTGCTTCTACACCTCCACCTCCATCTCCCACAACCTAGGTAACCAGCTTTGAGACTCACTAAAAGTGGTAAGTTATGTAAGGAATTTCTAAATTAAGTTTTAATACTACATGTTATATGTGATATTAAACCACTGTATGGTGCATATTACTGTATGTAACTTACTATGCATAGAGTACTTATCTGACAAAATTATTTTTTGTACATTCCAGAACCCCCTGAATGATGTAGGCTATGGGGCCACATAAGACTTTGTCCATCCAGGGTTACATTGAACGACAACTTTAAACTAAAAGTAAGGAATTAATTAACATACATTAACTCTTTTAGTACTCTTGATATATCTACAGTTAATTAAGCCATATTGCATTCACAACTTTCTGTAGTGTATATTTTGTACACTAATTTTTGTTACTTTTTCCTTCCAGAAGAACCAACATTTTTCACACAACTCCAGGTTGTTACTACAAGTGTCATCAAGGGATAACTACAAGTAGAAGCACCATTTTTGGATGGAAAAAACCCTTCAGGAAAGTATACGTATCACATGTAACATGTATTGTAAACAAAGTATGAAACAGTAAGGTTTTTAACATACAGTAGTACTATTATTACATACGTACATAACTTTTTTTTACAGGAATTTCCAACCAAGTTTGATTATGTACATATGTACATGTTATAAACCACTGTACGTATGGTTACTGTATGTAACTTACTAAACATACATAACATGACTTAACTTTGATACTTTTTTGGTACATCCAGAAAACCAGGACCCCCTCCATGATGCAGGCTATGGGGCCACATAAAACTTTGTCCAGGGTTACTACATAACATAGCAACGACAACTGTAATCTATGTACTACTGTACTAAAGGTAAGGAATTATACTTATAGTAAAAATTACCCACATTAAGTAAGTTTTATACGTACATACTAAAAAAAAAAGTGACCAAGATCTCTCACATGGGATAAGTGATCAAGGTCCCTCATGGAATTACATACTGTACACTCCCTGCTGAACAGGGGGTGTAGACCAATCATTTACAATATGCATACCAGTTGATATTAAACCACTGTATGGTGCATATTACTGTATGTAAATTACTATGCATAGAGTACTTACTGACAAAATTATTTTTTGTACATTCCAGAACCCCCTGAATGATGTAGGCTATGGGGCCACATAAGACTTTGTCCATCCAGGGTTACATTGAACGACAACTTTAAACTAAAGGTAAGGAAAAATTAATTAACATACTTAACTAAGTTTTATACTGTTATATATGTGATATTAAACCAACTATGGGTGCATATTACTGTATGTAACTTACTATGCATAGAGTACTTACTGACATACTAATTATTTTTGTACATTCCAGAACCCCCTGAATGATGTAGGCTATGGGGGCCACATAAGACTTTGTGCATCCAGGGTTACATAGCAGGACAACTTTAAACTAAAAGTAAGGAATTAATTCACATACATTAACTTTTTTACTCTTGATATAACTCAAAGTAAGGAATTATAAACTAAAAGTAAGGAATTAATTAACATACATTAACTTTTCTTTTACTCTTGATATCTATAATTTACATATTGTATTCAGGACTTTGTGTAGTATTTTGTACTAATTGTGTTATACTTTTACCTTCCAGAGCTACCAGACTGGGATTTTAGTGTACTCCAGGATCTAACAAATACATACGTACTACTACGAAGTGTGCAATGCATGTATATAGTGTACAGTGTTTAGTGTATACCCTAAGGATTAAGTGTAGTACATTGTGCTTTTTAGTGTCACAAGAGTTTAATAAAGAATTATACCTTCAAGAACCATCCTTTGCCATTGGAATAACCACACTACACATCATGCAATCTACTTGCATGTCACACAGGTAAGGTCTCTAACTTTTTCTTAGTTTAAGGCATATTTCCAAGTGTCGTTCCGGCTTATGACGATTTTCGGCTTACGACGCGCCTCAAGAACGGAACCCCCGCCCCGTCGTAACCCGGGGACTGCCTGTATATTGCATACAGTATTTCACCATAAATTGCTGTAGTTTTGTATTCAGGGAGGAATTCTCAACCACTATCCTCACAAAATAGAACTTGATACTCATTTAGTCAGTGCAATACAGAAAATTTTTTATTTCAGTAAATTACGATAACCGGAAATGAAAAACTACCATCGAAATTGACTATGGCATCCCTTCCTCCCTTTGAGGCAAAAAAAAGTTTAAAGCACACTTACCTGGGCTAAATCCTTGGTTGAAGTACAATTCATATGCATTAGCCCATGACTAGCTGGTCAAATGTAGAGCTCACTTTTCAATACATAACTGGTAAATACTCCTAGTATATTGTTCTGAAGGTATTTCAAAGAATTTCACATACTATATGGTTAGAACTGTCTGACTGAATATAGTACTATGTTGTTTAATAGCTAAGAGAATTACATTGCCATATAGTTTATCTGCTTCTAAGTGGAGATATTGAGCCTGAAAATCTAAAAATTTATAGCCTGTAAATCAATAATTCCCTGAGTTTCCAGTAGATATTTGTAGCCTATAGAAAGTTCTTGTACCATACTTATTGTATGTATTTATGTATTCACACAAGGTGTGGGCAATTGAAATTAAATTGGTATATCTTTATAAATTAAAGAGGTGAATTGGTTGGAAAAACAGCTTAACCAGACAACTGAGCTAACAATCTCTGCCCTCATAGGCTTACCCAGAAATGGACTTAAAAATTATTTATACGCATCGTGTCCTTGACTCCCATATACCGATAAAAAAAAGATTTGCCTTCCTTAAACAGTTTGCCCTTTAAGCACACTGCTATACAACCAGGGATACTGTAATAAAGACCAAAAACAATATATACTGTATTGAATGACCCCAAAAACTTTACCCACAAATCCTTTTGCTATCTAAATCAAGCAGTCTTAACTACCCATCATTTCTGAGCTAAATTATTAATTTGTTATGGCAAAATAATTGTACAATTGGTATATGATTAAATGAAGTTTAAAAACAATAATTATATTCTCCTTTGAACAACAGCACTGAGTACATTTGATTATGCAGCTGTAGAAATAAGACTATTAGCTCAGTTATATTACAATTTCCAACTTAATTGTATGGCATTACTCAATGTTAGACACCCTGAACAATTCCCAATAACTTCACTGCAACATAACAATAAAGCAAAAGACAAAAAGTTATTTGCATTCATCGATGGTTTAGTACTTACCCAGTTAAGGCAAAATAAAAAGGCATGATAAAAAGCAATCGCCTGTAATTACAAACTTAATGCCACCAAAAACTCACCTCAATTTGAAAGCGCTCCAAATCTAATTTCTTTCTCATTTCATGTACTGTCCATGGATCAGCTAAGAACTCTTCCTTTAACAGTCCTTCCCATACTGTCTCCTTGCTGCAAACATCTGCCTTACTTAATACTAAATGTATTAGTTTCTTGTCCTCCAAAGTCCACACTGATTCATCACTTCTCACAACAGAAAATAATGGTCCCTGTTGAAAAAAGCAAAATAAAATAACCTGAAATTTACAATTCAAAGTTTATTTTATTACTGATAGATACATTCATCATACATATAAGTTCTATCATAGGGACAACTGCTAAAGCATTGGATGATATGTATATACAAGACACACCTAAATTCGAATACAACTCTTGCTCTTTACCATGCTTCCACCCAACAGAGTTTGGTATGCAAAGCCTTACGCAGTCTGATCAGCATCCAACAACAGATAGTAACGTACTATCCAACCAACAGATGATCTAAATGTTATAAAGGCTAGAAGTGGTGCAAATAACTTGCATACACAAACCAATCTGTATGAGCTAAGAAGCTGTGTGCAGTTAGATAAAGCTAATCATTCAAAACAAACCATGTAACAATGGCTCAGTAATACATCAAATTCTTTGGTAATTTATAAATGAATTCAAGCCTCCTATTAAGACAAAAATGACCAGGTGATGTTTTGTTGCTTGAAGCCACAAATTTGATGGGACTTTTGAAGCATCTATTATACCCTTACTATCTATGTAGTATAAACATGACATTTTTATAATAAAATAAGATTTTATGTATACTTACCAAGTAGATACATAGCTATAGAAACTATAGCTATGTAACTACTTTGTAAGTTGCATTATAAAATAGAATTTTACACATAACTTTAAAAAATACATCACATCCAAATCATGACTTGTTAGCAATTCTTGTAATATCAAAATAGTTAAGTTACAAATTTCCACTCCTTCATTGTCGTCATGTATCATTTCTACATTCAAAATAGTGCAAGCATAAAATTTCACACACAAACGACTTCATGGGGATTAGCATATCAGTGGTGGAAAGCATTCTTTATGACACCATACCGAGCCAGAGCAATTGCATTTTCACTGTATCTTCCGGCCATAGCAAAAAGTTCTATTTTTATTATTACCTGGGTATAAAAAATATTATAAGGTCAACAAACATTTCTTAAATTAACCCTTAATAGTAGTTTATGAACTTAGCATTGGTTATTTATGATACATTTTGGCACCTTCCCTACATTATTTGCTGGCACTGAGGATGATCATCTGTAATTTTTATTTTAGGATATTGCTACCATTGGGATTCAGTGACAGCAACTGTCTAACTACAATGTTACTAAGAGAATCAGAGGGCAATTATATGAGAAGTACTTACTGCCCAGGCAGACTAAAATAACCTATTATTGAGAAAATATATTTTAAAAACTGATTTTCTAATATGCAAACCCATCAGTTTGTAATAACTTACAATATGTTTTGAAGCAAAAAAAATGTATAAATTTCCACAATAAAATTAATTATTTGGATACTTGCCTACCGTTAAAGATTGCTATATCTGCTCACCTGTCAGTGCGGAGATGTAGGATATCTTTCACAGCAGGTAAGATTCATCCCAAAAACTGTATTATCTATGACTCACTCTTCCTTACCTCAAATATTACTTCGTTTAAAACGACCACTTTAAGGTGTGATGGCCGAACAGTCACTTGAATAAACTTAGATTTCGTTCCCTCCGGCACATTCACTTCAACGTGAACTTCCGCTACTGTCTGCCACCATCTGCCCCAAGGTGTAGTACAGGGCACGATTCCGCTTCTTTCATCGAAATTGGTTTCCACGTAGTCTGGCATTTGTGAATATCTGCAAAACATTACTAAAGATTACACATTTTGTAGATAACAGAGAATCATATTAGTAGTCATTATTTTTTTAGTTGGTCTAGTATCACAAAGGATAATTATATAAGAATCATGACATAGGTGCCTTTAGTATTAATACAGTACTATTAGGACCTTTACTAGCAGTAGATAATACGTAGCGTCTTAAAATTTTCCTACCAAGATTTTTGCTACTTCAATCCACATCCTGTATTACATCTACAACCTAAACATGCTGATTGGGAAGAGGCCAAATGGAAGTGATAAAAATTAAAATGCAAAAAGCAAGGTAGCTGTAGGGACACTGCGAAGAACCTTCAGTACCTCCTATTATAGTGTACTGCATACAAGACACTGTCAATGGCATACCCCTACCAGGCCTAAGGTTTATGATATGTTCAGCAATATCATATTTCTATGGACCTATTGTTTGGTTATGCTGATTTTCTTATTGAGGCATTTGTAACAGGTTATTTCATGTCATTTGTAATAGATTATGACAGTATTGTAACATCCATCATGACTCGACCTATATTAGACCTAGATTGTTGTAGCAATAGCATGTGTAACAGTGATACTTTAGGAATTGAACTGAATAAAAAATTTAAGCCACAGGCTAAGCACAGGGATCTATGGGGTCATTCAGCACTAAAACGGAAATTGACAGTAAAAGGTTTGAAAGGTGTAACAGGAGGAAAACCTTACAGTTGCACTATAAATCAGTCGTTAGGAGAGGGTGGAAAGTAAGATGGAAGACAGAGAATATGTTAGGATATATGGTAAAAGGAACAAAAGGGGTTGCAGCTAGGGGTTGAAGGCACGATAAAAAGACCCTTAAGTAATGCCTACATTGTACTGCGTGAGGCGCACTGATGACACTACCCCCTACAGGGATACAGGTTATGCTATGCTGTTAAAGAAGACATCAAAAGATAATTAGCAGTGCTACTCACAGAAGATTAAGCCCCTGTCGACTGGGAGATAAAAATTTAAAATATGTTCCTTGCCAAAAATTAAACCATAAAACTTAGCCTAATACATCCTAACCTGGCATTCCGTTAACATATCCTAGCCTAAGGCGTCATGCCACGAATTGGTTGGGGAGTGATTTTAGACCCTGTTCTATGGAGAGTCGTTAGCAACTCTATGATAGTTTACGGCCCCTAGTCTGCAAGGAATCTCCAGGTGCATTAGGTAGGCTACCTAATTCTCGAGTCGGCCTACCTAGCCTACCCCGTGATTAGCCTCAGGTACCTAGGGCATGTAACGGGCTGAGCTAGCCTAGGTTAGGCTATGCCTAAAAAATTTTAATTTCTTGTTCCGAGGTGCTCAAGGATCTAAGGCCCCTCGGTCAAAGATGCCTAGAGAAAAGAGCCTTATAAAAATCAATTTATCGTAGTACCTACTATTTATTCTTAAAATAGCTATTATTCAATATTACCAACTAATGTTTTTGCCCATGTAGCAGTCAATAAATAACCCAGAGATGATTTTTAACGTCTTAAACATGAACATACTGTCACTAAACAAAGTTATTAGGCTATATAATACGTAGGTAGTAGGTATTGTGAGTGCTCTACACGGTGTCCATAAAGTCCCAGTACCATTACAAGCATTTATTGCACAGAATGGTACTGGGACTTTATGGACACCCTGTAGAATGAAAGCTCTGGACTAGGAATAAAGTAATTCTGTAGCCCCAGGCCTAATGCAAGTATTTCTATTATCCTAGCTGTCGAGTCTGCGTTTATGCTTGATTATTTTATAATCATTTTACAGTACTACCTACTTTGTTTGGTGTTTCATTATCATAACGTAAAGCAAACCTTAACCCTAAAGTCCTAGATGATATGGCTAGGGTAGGCCTACCTTGGATGACTAGCAGTTACAATTACGTATGTTTGGGAAAGAAATTTATCCAAAATAGTATAAAAATACGACTATATATTACATCACAAATGAGATAAATGCGAAAAGTAGTTGTTGGAATAATAATGGAGGAACGTAAACACGGGTTAACTAAATGCACGGTAGATAAGCATTATTCCCTGAAGCAACATAGGAAATCAGCCTAAGGCAAAAAGATTGATTTTAAACAATCAATGCACACTTAAATTACTCATTATAACAACGATAATGTCTTAAATGCATCATAACGATAAATGAAAGTAACATTTATAGTATTATGGTCATGAATTAGCGAGCAAAGAAGCATAGTACTACAGGTCTAGGTATACGTCATTATAGTCCTACTCTAAATGAGCTCATAAATGCATTAATTAATTTCTACAGTGTCTTAAATTTATCATAATGATAAATTTAAGTAAAATTTATAGTACTATGGTCATGAATTACCGAGCCAAGAAGCATAGTAACTACTGAGGAAATCGGGTCTATATACGTCATTAAAGCCCTATACTCTAAAGGAGCTCAAAAATAGCATTAATTAATTTCTACTTTTATTCGGCAGGTGAGAACCATATAAGTAGATACTTGTGAGTCACGAGACAAAGAGAAGTCTTTCTGGAATGCTACGACAATTTCCCCTTCGAGATGAAGAACACAAAGACTGCGTCGAGACAGAGAGAAAGAAAGAGACGCAACTTCCGGGATGACGTAAGTTAAAAGCTCTCTACGTCACGTGCGAATGACGTTTGAGAGACGGGGAAGAAGAAAGTCTCTTCCAGAATCAGCTGTTTTCTGTCGTGGATATGAGTAAAATGGACATTTATCCGCTTTATTAATTATGCGATGAGTTTATATAAGTACTTTGTGGAAGGTAAACTCCGCGGAATTATAAAGTTATTACAGTACCGAGGATTTTTTTTTCTTTTTTTCGTTGCGTGGAGTGGTCGTCTTCTTCCGCGTTTTTGTTTGGAGGTCATTTGTCCGTCAGACGGATCAGACCTCGTTCTTTGTTAGGATTTTTCTTGCGTAATTTGCTCTTCTTTAATGGAATACGAAGTTATGACCTACGGTGGGGAACAATTGCAACAATCAAAGTGTGGTTTATTTTCAATTAGCGGAAAGTGTTGAATGAGACATGACAGCTGTTTATGACTATATGTATTTTAGAAGCAAGAGCCTGTGCTCGCATGAGGCCACCTCATTCAACAGCATCAAAGAAAAATTATCAACAGAAATCCTATACTTTAGTAATAATATAAAAGACGGGATAGCCACTGCCGTCCTTAACCAACTAGGAAACGTAACACGACTGACATTCGACCATTTGCAAAATCAAGGAAACAGGAGTAGCAGCTAGCTAGACCTACTATGTACAGCCCCTAATTTCAAGGGGAAATGTCGTGTCTAATAGACGAGCTGGGTCAATGAAGCTATTTAAATAGCAGATGGTCTAAAACATTCTTCCTGTTAAAACAATACATGACTGCAATCGTGTATGAGATGATGAAGAGACAACGATAGAATTCATAAAGAGACAGGAGGAACTCGTGACTTGAAGGCCTGACACGAGATAAGGCGATCATGCTAGATCCAGTTGGCCTAATGCCAGCATAAGCTCTTGCTCACGGCCATAAGATGAAATAAACTTCAAGAAAGCCCCAACACTAAAGACGAGGGACGAAAACAAACATTTACATATTTAATTAAACAGAATATGATCATTTTTAAAAACAATCCGCACTTTCAAAGTTCTAATTGTGAGGTCATTCTTAAGTAAACTTATCAAAAGCGATATCTTCAACGCCCATTCATTTCAAGTGCGTGTTTTACTGCATAAAATATTGCCCTAGGGTCTGATATTATTATTATTATTATTATTATTATTATTATTATTATTATTATTATTATTATTATTATTATTATTATTATTATTATTCTTATTATTATGTATAAATCGGCCAGCTCATGACAGAGGTTAGCCTTGAAGAAAAAGAGGATAATAGGAAGAATTGAAAATAAGACCTTGTGTAAGATCTAGTCCACTGAAGGCGCATTCATTTTAGCATAACATGTTATATTATTATTATTATTATTATTATTATTATTATTATTATTATTATTATTATTATTATTATTATTATTGAACCAAGCAGCAACCCTTGCTGAAAAAAAAAACACCCTGCTACGATAAAAGAAATATAGACGCAAAGAATAAACTAGAAAATATTAACAAAAGATATGAAAAAAGCAATAAAGACAGAAACCTGTAAACAATGATAGCTCGTGTGATAGCTCGACAAAAAAACAAAAGAAAGAGCGGACGAAAGAAAGAAAGGCAGAAATATTTGCACCTAGTTTGAACCACTGACTGGGCTACATGATTAGGAAGATCAACAAACATTATACTACACATTTGCAAATATAGACGCACTTGAATGCCAGGGGTTATCACAGAGTATACGATGCTGCTTCTGTATAGGTCAGTTGGTTTTCTAAAAAGCTGACTGATTTCCTGATTCTTTTAAAAGATGCTTTGAGAACTGCCAATATGGTGCACTGCAGTCGAATTGATTTTTGATAGAAATATGACAAGTCGACATATGAGCCTACAGTTTATCTAGTTCTTTTTACTCTTGGTGGGTGGGGTGGGGGCTGGGAAAGGTCTATGTAAGAGCCTAAATGGTCTGAAATTAAGGCTCTATTTGACCGTAGATTTTAGCACGTTTTAATTTATGTTAAAAGTTTGGAATATAATGTTTACAACTTATACGCGAGGGTAAAATCTTCCACGCATCCCAAGCAAGCTGGAGGTCAGATCAAGTCTTGTTTTATTTGCTTTTAGTTGGTTTTTACACATGTCTTTTTCACTGTTAGGTTATTAATGGTTTTGTTTATGTTTACTCATCTATATATTTATCTCCTATCTATTTATTCATTTGGTAGTCATATTTTTTTGCTTTGTGTCCATTTTTAAAATTTTCATTGAATTTAATATTTTTAAAACTAGTTTTTTTCATGTAAAAATAATTATTTCCTTTTCCGTTCTGTTGTGATATATTATATCTCACGTACGTTTTAATTCAAGACATTTGTAGATGTATTGGCAAGTACCACTATCTCACTCTCTCACTCTCTTTGAATACTATTTTTCTATTTCATTGAAACCAGCTAAAACAGATATATTTGTGAAGGAAAATCCATATTTCCCTTGCAGTTTTGCTGAACCATTCACCACATTTCACAGCTTAATGAATAATGCGTTTTCCATTACGTTTTTGTTTTACAATCTGTCACGTGACGTATGTTGAATTACTGAATCTTACAACTAATCAGATTTTATAATCATCTGTGCCTTAAATACTACAAATCGGTACACTTCGTTTAATGGAGATTTTAATTATGCTGTATTGGTCTATTCTAACGTAAAGATAAAACCAGTTTTTTTTCACAACTGTATATTAATTCATGTTCTCCTTTTCCGTAAGTAACTTGTAACTTGACATGGCCGTGTCATCGCTTGAATTGTGTTTATTACGAATCTAAGGCTGGCTTCCTTCTCACTTTAATCTAAAACCAAATATTAGTCTAGGTTGTTACTCGCGAGATTCTTAAAAACAGGGCGAGGTCACAAAATGAAAATCAAATGTAGTCAGGTATGTGTATTGTGAAGACAGAAGCCTTTGCCACCCTCCTGATCACTTGGGAATTTTACTTTTATGTTGAAATCAAAGACATTTCCTCCTACTTATAAGTATAATCGTGCGTCTTTTGATTTCATCCTTTCTCTGTGTGTGTATATACATATATATATATATAATATATATATATATATATATATATATATATATATATATATATATATATATATTCTTTAATTTCTCTGTTGATATTCTAAAAAGTAAAAAAAAAACAGATGACCGTCTTTGACCTAACATTTCCCAAACGCTCTTACTAGGTAGGCTCAATAGATCTTGGCTTGAGTCAGCTCACGTACTCAATATCTCTGCGTTTCTCTCATGTCCTTTAACTAACCATTTCCATAAATTAAAACACAGGGATAATGTCATTAATATTTCTTAGCGTCCATTGACCGCTGCTTGTGACTTTTTTCCCCCATTGTAATTCCATTAAACGTCATATATTATTCCTACAGTCTCCCCTGAACGTTTTCAGACATCTCGCAACTGATGTGTCGCAATTCTGTTGTGCCTGTGTCATCCAACTGTTGAAAGTGCATTTAGCAATGTTCTTTTTTTGTGTCGTTTTATCGAATTTATTTGCCCTATATTTTCTAGCTTACTTATTCTCCTATTATCTTCATTTCCATCACAAGTATCGCAGACGCTGTCTGTCTACGGTGACTTACATTTTTTAGATAGCATACGTGGTTCGTTGCCATATTCAAATTGCCCGCTCGTCAAAGGGACCATCTTGTGACAAACATATAGCTCGTTAAATTTTTAAGTAAGCCTAAAATTTAATTATTTAGAATATTCTGAATAATTTTAACAATATATAAAAATACGCAGAGTGTACTTTAGAGACAAAAATCCGAAAATAGCGAAAGGTGCAACCCCCTTCCCCCCATGGCCATCATCAACAACTGAACTGAGAGATCGGAGGGTCATCGTAGCCCCTGGAACTTGTCTCGTCGTTATTACGCTGTGTTCTCTGTCGCCACACTTTTTTCGGCTCGGGAATACCTCCATGAATGGGCCGCAGAGATGAATTCTCTCCGGAAGTGGTTCTACAGACCCCGGGTGAGTGG